>NC_140242.1:18082864-18085364 GCF_949987555.1 Borostomias antarcticus
CCCCCAGTTCTCATCCTGGTGGAGGAGAGAGGAGGAGAGGGGGAGAGGGGGAGAGGAAAAGAAGAGGACAGGGGGAGAGGAGGAGTAGAGGAGTGGAGGAGAGGAGAAGAGAGGAAGAGAGGAGTGGAGAGGAAGAGAGGAGAAGAGTGGAGGAGAGGAAGAGAGGAGAAGAGTGGAGAGGTTTGGAGGGGAGAGGAGGAGGAGGAGAGACATAGGAGAAATGTATGTGATGCAGGTATTAGAAATTCTTAAAATGATGTACTAGATATCTGTTTACTTCACAGTACATTCTGCTGCTCATTCTTTTCCTCAGTCTGGTGCTCAGGGAGGCGAGCACAGAGAAGGAGCAGACAGAGGGAGCAGACAGAAGGAGCAGAGAGAAGGAGCAGACAGAGGGAGTAGAGAGAAGGAGCAGACAGAGGGAGCAGACAGAGGGAGCAGACAGAAAGAGCAGACAGAGGGAGTAGAGAGAAGGAGCAGACAGAGGGAGCAGACAGAAGGAGCAGACAGAGGGAGCAGACAGAAGGAGCAGAGAGAAGGAGCAGACAGAAGGAGCAGACAGAGGGAGCAGACAGAGGGAGCAGACAGAAGGAGCAGACAGAAGGAGCAGACAGAGGGAGCAGAGAGAAGGAGCAGACAGGGAGCAGAGAGAAGGAGCAGACAGAGGGAGCAGACAGAGGGAGCAGACAGAAGGAGCAGACAGAGGGAGCAGACAGAGGGAGCAGACAGAAGGAGCAGACAGAAGGAGCAGACAGAGGGAGCAGACAGAAGGAGCAGACAGAGGGAGCAGACAGAGGGAGCAGACAGGGAGCAGAGAGAAGGAGCAGACAGAGGGAGCAGACAGAGGGAGCAGACAGAAGGAGCAGACAGAGGGAGCAGACAGAAGGAGCAGACAGAGGGAGCAGACAGAGGGAGCAGACAGAGGGAGCAGACAGAGGGAGCAGACAGGGAGCAGAGAGAAGGAGCAGACAGAGGGAGCAGACAGAGGGAGCAGAGAGAAGGAGCAGACAGAGGGAGCAGACAGAAGGAGCAGACAGAGGGAGCAGACAGAGGGAGCAGACAGGGAGCAGAGAGAAGGAGCAGACAGAGGGAGCAGACAGAGGGAGCAGAGAGAAGGAGCAGACAGAAGGAGCAGACAGAGACTGAATCACTGCAGGTTTATTCCACAGCTTCTGATCTGCTGGAGACCGACCGGCCCTTACCGCCCTACTGATCAAACACCACCTGACAGCTCTGCTCATAACGACCAGGATGAACACACACACACTCACACACTCACACACTCACACACACACACACACACACACACACACACACACACTCACACTCACACGCATATACACAGACAGACAGACACGCACGCACGCACACACACTGCTGATTAGAGTCAGATATTTTCTCCCTGCCCAGAGAGAGAGAGAGAAGGAGAGAGAGACAGAGAGAAATAGAGGGAGAGAGAGAGAGGGAGAGAAAGAGAGGGAGAGAGAGAGGGAGAGAAAGAGAGGGAGAGAGAGAGGGAGAGAAAGAGAGGGAGAGAAAGAGAGGGAGAGAGAGAGGGAGAGAGTGAGAGGCTGTGCACACACTGCACACAAGAAGAGGTGGAATCCAAGCTTCAATTTTTAACCTTTCCCAAACTGTTCCCACAAAGTTGGAAGCATAGAATTGTCCAAAATGTCTTGGTAAGATGAAACATTAACATTTTGGACAATCCTATGCTTCTAAATTTGTGGGAAGTTTGAGGAAGGCCCTTTTCTGTTCCAGCATGACTGTGCCCCAGTGCACAAAGCAAGGTCCATAAAGGTATGGTTGGGTGAGGTTGGTGTGGAAGAACTTGACTGACCCACACAGAGCCCTGACCTCAACCCCATCAAACACCTTTGGGATGAACTAGAAACACCTTTGGGATGAACTAGAACGGAGATTGCGAGCTAGGCCCTCTCATCCAATATCAGTGTCTGACCTCTCAAATGCTCTTCTGGATGAATGGGCAAAAAATCCCACAGACAAAATCTTGTAGAAAGCCTTCTCAGAAGAGTGGAGGCGGTTACAGCAGCAAATGAGGGACCAATTCCATATTAGTGCCAATGAATTTACAATGGGATGTCATAAAAGCTCCTGTAGGTGTAATGTACTTCCCACAGATTACAAACACCCAAAAAGATTTAGAAAAGATCACTAATGAGAAAAAAGTCCATATCTGCTGGGGGAAATACAGCAATGTGCAAACACAGCAGCAAGATGTGTGAGCAGTTGTGACAGGAAAAGGACATCCAATAGAACACAACCACCGTAAAGACTGTCAGTCAGTATCCCTGCACACCACACTGATCACTGGACATATACACACTGTTCATACACACTGGACATACACACTGAAACATTAACATTTAAATACATTTATTACACTTATTATCACAAATATTACACTTACTTCTTCACTCAATTCACCTATTTGTATTTGCATTTATATTTTAACTTTTTTTTAAACTTTTTGTGATGT
>NC_140242.1:18090364-18117864 GCF_949987555.1 Borostomias antarcticus
GGACATGAATATACCATTAGATGAGCAGAGAAGAGAATTACTCTCATTTACTGAACAAGCAGCAGCCTATCCGTCAAATAGGTTAGAGGCAGTCAGCTGTGACGACCCTAATCCACACCCTTTCTCTCTCTCTCTCTCCCCCTCTCTCTTTCTCAATCTCTCTCACTCACTCTCTCTCTCTCTTAGTTTATTGCCTGTATTTGCTTTCCTACAGCCGACAGCATGCATGGCTTAAACCCCAAACACACACACGCACGTGCACACACGCACATGCGCGCACACACACACACACACACACACACACACACAAACAGACACACACACACACGCGAGTCAGTCCATAGGAGGGCAGCAGCAGAAGCATCAGCCCTTCTTCACGGCGCCCCACTGGCTGTGTTTGTCTGCCGTTTGGTCTTCTATTGACCTGCTTTAGCTATACTGACTGTGTTTCATGCCAATAGACCATATTTAAGTGTGAATGTGAGGAGGTGGGGGGGGCTGGGGTCTTACCCGTGTCTGTTGGACCTGCTGGAGCGGCTAGAGTGATAGGAGTACCCGGAGTGGGTGGACTCTGTGTCCATGCCAACGCAGTTGGGGCCCAGCGATTGGCTGGGATTCGGAGGAGAGTCTCAATGTGTAGTAGAGAGGGGGGTAGGAGGAAGGGGGGGGGGGGGTGTATGCCAGTCTGACCCCAGGGGGAGGAGAGCAGGATGAGGAAGAGGAGGAAGAGGCTAGAGACTCTCTCAGGGGAGAGACGTCAGGAGTGTATGATGACAAAAACCCCAGAGAGCTGTCTTAATGGACACATTGACCTGAGAGAGAGAGAGAGAGACAGTAAGTAAGTACAGTTTGTTTAATATAGCACCTCTCATAGAAACAGTCACAAAGTGCTTCACAAAATTAAAAACAGAGAAAACATCAGATACAAATACAAGTGTAGGAGCTGAATTTGTTTGTTTGTGTTTAATGTTTTGTCCAGTGTCGCCCCCTACAGGTGAAGATGCCTGCCACTGATAAATTGGGGTGCACTGCGCATGATGGGAAAAGGCGGGTGTGGCGATACCGTCATTGACCTCAGCCACAGCCCGGAGCCCATTCAGAGAATCTAATTTGTTTGTTTAATTTATTTTTGTAAATAAATCCCAATTTAACTGTAAGCAACAGTTTGGACTTGGATTTCTTTTTGGGATTAGGATGGCTGCGAGTCAGACAAGTACACCTGCCTCCATGGAAATGGAAAAACAATATAGAGTGATTTTTGCCATTACAATACGTCAATGACGTCGCTTTGAACTACAATGGATTAACTTTGGAATAGAGAATTGTCTTGGAATGAACAAGCGCGCTTATTGAGACAAGGAAACGCGCAACGCAAAGAACAAGGAAACTTCTTAAGTGGTATGTTGTTCTTCAAAAGACAAACCTTTTTGAAATTATTGGATATGTTCTTTGAGTACTACTGAAACGAATTCCAAGTTAAGTTTGAGCTCACCTTTGCTGTTCATTATTATTCCATTTCGCTTTGACTCGACCAAATGCTGCCAAACAATTGAGAGTGGTCTGTGAGCGGCCTAGTGAGGCAGCTTAAAGGAACGGTGTTTGGTGATTCTATACTGATTGAACAAGGACGAATTCCATTCTTGGGTGTTTATGCGACATTTGCTTGGTGGAAAACATGGAAGGAAATAAGGACAATCAAACGAAAGAGGTTGATTTGCATGAGGAAAAAATACCTGATGATCAAACTGAGGAGGTCAAAGAGCCTAACGCTCAAAATAATATAAAAGTTGTTGAAAAACGACAAGTGAAACTAACAGAAAAGGCATTGCTTTCGAAAATAAGGGATTTGGAGCAAGCACGAAAATCTAAACTAAACAAAGCTGCCAGCTTAAAAAGCACAATTCAAAGGTTGATTGAATCCAGTGATGATTCTGAAATAGAGGGTAACTTCAACAAATATGAATTATTAATTTTCGATGCAAAGAAGACGCATAATGCTCTGCTTGAGTTGTTACCTACTGAAGAAGGGGAAAAACATGAGATCTGGTTCAAAGCAAAACTACTGGGTGTCAATGAATTTTCCCACAACGTCAAAGAAATATTAAGATTTAAGTGTGCACGGGATGGCACTACTGGAAAAGGTGAAGATGACGATGAAATAAAACCATCTGACAGTGCATCAAATGTCACAATTAAAAGTCGCTCCAGTTTAAGGTCAATAAGATCAAAGGCCTCAATTGAGGCTGCGTGTGTACAAGCTGAAGCCAAGAGGGCCGCGCTCCTGGCGCACGCAGAAGCTCTAAAAGGAAAGCAGGTATTGGAGGAACAGGCGGAAAGGTTGCCCAGACAAATGGAGCAAATTAACCTTGAGGGTGAAATTAAAGCTGCAGATGCCGAACTAGAGGTTTTACGAGCGTTCTCTGATGGAGATGGAATGAGCTCATATTTGAAAAGGCACAGATCAAGAGAAACAAGTGTAATATCTGAGCCACAGGAGTCAATGTCATCAAAGGTTGTGGGCCCTGGTGCAAAGCCCCAAAAATGCACACCACCAGTGGATAACAAATGCTTGCCCGACACCAGAGCCAAGCCCGACACAAAGGTTGCAAGTATCGCAAGGACTAACAATGTTGCAAGCACAAATGACAACTCCCCACTACAGATTCTACAAAAGCAAAATGAAATATCTGGATTGCTCATAGAACAACAAAAGGCAAGCCAACTTCCACCAAGAGAAATACCTGTCTTTGAAGGTGATCCTTTGAAATTCAAGATTTTCATGCAAGCTTTCAAACACTGTTGAAGAGAAATGCACAACCAAAAGGGGATTGCATGTACTTCCTGGAAAGGTACACCAGGGGGCGTCCAAGAGACCTGGTGCAAAGTTGCTTACATATGGATGCAGAAAGAGGCTTTGAAGCGGCCAAATCCCTCCTACAAGAGCATTTTGGCAATGAAACCAAGATCACTGCAGCATATATGGAAAAGTTCAGCCAATGGCCTGCTGTTAAGGCGGAGAATGTTACCTTGCTCCAGGATTATGCTTTATTCCTGCGTGGATGCAACAATGCAATGGCTGATTTGCCAGACATGAAAGAACTTGATATGTCTGCTAATCTTAAAGTTGTGATTTCAAAACTTCCTTTCAAATTGAGGGAACGATTCAGAACTGTGGCGTGTGGCATTCGTGAAAACCAAAAACGCAAACCAAACTTCAGTGATGTTGTTCAATTTGTGGAACGTCAATACAAGCTCTTGTCTGATCCCATTTTTGGGGATATCCTTGCCACTGAAAGAGGAGCACCTATCAAAAGAGATGTGCCCATTTGGAGAGATGTGCCCAGAAAGGATGCACATGTAACAAACCCAAAGCCAAAAAAAGAGAACTTTGCCACTAATGTCTGTGCTGTTAACAAACCACACAACAAGGAGACAAAGCAAACCAAACAGAGTGAGACAATGAGCAACAGTAATTGTTTATTTTGTTCACAAGGTCACCATCTTAAGGAATGTGAACAGTTCACCAAAACCCAACACCGTGAAAAGGTCAACTTCTTAAAGGAAAAGGGAGTGTGTTTTGGATGTCTCAGAACTGGGCATTTAAGCAAGAATTGCGAAAAGCGCATGATCTGTGACAAATGCAACATGAATCATCCAACGGCATTACACATTCACTTCAAGACCAAGGTGGACAAGGCAGTGAATACCAGTGAACCTGGATTAACTTTAAACAGCGTGCTCGTGTCAGCTCAAGCCTTTGGAAGCCAAACAGGGGCCGGTAGCCATGGAATGCTCCCGATTCTTCCAGTTCAGGTCAAAGCAAGAAAGGGCAACAAAGTGATTCAGACCTATGCATTTTTGGACAGTGGGTCGACTTCTACCTTCTGCTCTGAAGCACTGATGCGACGGCTGAACCTGACTGGGAAAAGATCAAAGATTTGCTTGTTAACAATGAGCCCAAAGACATCAGTGTCAACACACATTGTGAGTGAACTTGAAATATCTAGCCTTAAGGGAGAAAGGTACTACGCACTTCCCAATGTTTACACCCAAAAAACCATACCAGTGACTACAGCGAGCATCATCAAGTCTGAAACCCTCAAGAAGTGGTCCTACCTTGATCACGTTGACGTCCCTGAAATCCAGGCTGAAGTAGAGTTGTTAATAGGTACAAATGCTTCAAAATGGCTGGAGCCATGGGAAGTGGTGAACAGTCAAGGTGAGGGACCCTTTGCCATTAAAACCCTATTGGGGTGGGTCGTGAGTGTCATAAGTGAGGATGGAAAAAGTGATGTTAATAATGATGGCTATCATGTTGCCAATATGAACAGAATATCTGTTGAGTCACTGGAGCTGCTATTGGAGAAGCAGTATGAACATGATTTCAGCGAAAAGGCTGCTGAGGACAAGGAAGAAATGTCAAGAGAAGAGATGAAATTCATTGACATTATGGAGCAGTCTGTGAAGTTACAAGAAGGACATTACAGTCTAAAGCTGCCATTTAGGAACCAAAAGGTAAAAATGCCTAACAACCGTTGTGTTGCTCAACAGCGCCTCACAGGAATAAGAAAAAAAATGGAAAGAGATGAAAAGTTTCATCAAGAGTACACAGCATTTCTGGAGGATGTCATTAAAAGGGGCTTTGCTGAGATTGTCCCTGAGGATGAAAGGCGTGATGGTGAAGACAATGTGTTCTACATTTCACATCATGGGGTTTACCACCCACGCAAAGGCAAGTTGAGGGTCGTTTTTGACTGTGGAGCTAAATTCAAAGGAACGTCCCTGAATGATGAGCTTATTCAGGGTCCAAACCTCACAAGTTCCTTAATAGGAGTGCTCCTGAGATTCAGACAAGAACCCGTTGCATTTCATCTTCATCTTCATCCGCTTATCCAGGGTCGGGTCGCGGAGGCAGCAGCTCCAGCAGGGGGCCCCAGACATCCCTTTCCCTAGCAGCATCAACCAGCTCTGCCTGGGGAATCTTTAGCCGCTCACAGGCCAGTGCGGAGATGTAGTCCCGCCACCTAGTCCTGGGTCTACCCCGCGGCCTCCTCCCAGCCGGACACGCCTGGAACACCTCCCTAGGGAGGCGCCCAGGAGGCATCCTCACTAGATGCCCGAACCACCTCAACTGGCTCCTTTCGACGCAAAGGAGCAGCGGCTCTACTCCGAGTCTCTCCCGGATGACTGAACTTCTCACCCGATCTCTCAGGGAGACCCCAGCCACCCTCCGGAGAAAACTCATTTCGGCCGCTTGTATCCGTGATCTCGTTCTTTCGGTCATGACCCATCCTTCATGACCATAGGTGAGGGTGGGGACGAAGATAGACCGGTAGATCGAGAGCTTTGCCTTTTGGCTCAGCTCTCTTTTCGTCACAACAGTGCGGTATAGCGACTGCAGAACCGCACCAGCTGCTCCGATTCTCCGGCCAAACTCCCTCTCCATGGTTCCCTCACTCGTGAACAAGACCCCCAGATACTTGAACTCCTTCACTTGGGGTAAGGACTCATTTCCTACTCGGAGCGGACAGGCCACCGGTTTCCTGCTGAGAACCATGGCCTCAGATTTAGAAGTGCTTATTCTCATCCCAGCCGCTTCACACTCAGTTGCGAACCTATCCAGAGAGTGCTGGAGGTCGCAGGCAGCTGATGCCATCAGGACCACATCATCTGCAAAAAGCAGTGACGTGATCCCCAGCTCACCGAACTGCAAACCCACCTCCCCCCGGCTACGCCTCGATATCCTGTCCATGAAAATCACAAACAGGATTGGTGACAAAGCGCAGCCCTGGCGGAGGCCAACACCCACCGGAAAGGCAGACGACTTACTGCCGAGGACCCGGACACAGCTCTCGCTCTGGGTGTACAGGGATTGGATGGCCCTAAGTAGGGACCCCCTCACCCCATACTCCCGCATAACCCTCCACAAGACCTCTCGGGGGACCCGGTCGTAAGCCTTCTCCAAGTCCACAAAACACATGTAGACAGGTTGGGCAAACTCCCAAGCCCCCTCCAAGATCCTTGCGAGAGTGAAGAGCTGGTCGGTAGTTCCACGACCAGGACGAAATCCGCATTGTTCCTCTTCGATCTGAGGTTCGACTATCGGCCGGACCCTCCTTTCCAGCACCTTGGAGTAAACTTTCCCTGGGAGGCTGAGTAATGTGATGCCTCTATAATTCGCACACACCCTCTGGTCCCCTTTTTTGAATATTGGGACCACCACCCCAGTCTGCCACTCCTTCGGCACTGACCCAGACTTCCACGCAATGTTACAGAGGCGTGTCAACCAAGACAGCCCCTCTACACCCAGCGCCTTCAGCATTTCTGGACGGATCTCATCAGTCCCTGGGGCTCTGCCACTGTGGAGTTGGTTGACTACCTCAGTGACCTCCTCCAAGGACATTGACGACCCCCCATCATCTTCCGGCTCTGCCTCGATCGTAGAGGGTGGATTAGTCGGGTTCAGGAGTTCCTTAAAGTGCTCCTTCCAACGCTCAACAACCTCCTCAGTTGAGGTCAGCAGTGTCCCCTCCTTGCTCAATACAGCTTGGATGGTCCCCCGCTTTCCCTTCCTGAGGTGTCTGATGGTCTTCCAGAAACACTTTGGTGCCGACCAAAAGTCCTTCTCCATGGTTTCTCCGAACTCCTCCCACACCCGCTGCTTTGCCTTGGTCACGGCCGAAGCCGCAGCCCTCCGGGCCAGTCGATACCCTGCAACTGTTTCTGGGGTCTCCCGGGCTAACATAACCCGGAAGGCCTCCTTCTTCAGTCGGACGGCTTCCCTCACCACCGCTGTCCACCACGGTGTCCGAGGGTTACCGCCCCTTGAGGTACCTATGGCCCTCAGGCCACAGCTCCCAGCCGCAGCTTCAGCAATGGAGGGTTTGAACACCGACCACTCATGCTCGATGTCCCCAACCTCCACAGGGATGCCTGAGAAGCTCCGCCGGAGGTGGCAATTGAAATCTCTCCAGACAGGCTCTTCCTCCAGACGTTCCCAGTTCACCCTCACTACACGCTTGGGTTTTCCAGGTCTGTCCAGAAGTTTCCCCCGCCATCGAAACCAGAAGTCCAACAACAAAACACCACTCGGGTTCAGATCGTGGTGGCCATGCCTCCCAATCACGCTCCTCCAAGTTTCTCCATCATTGCCTACGTGTGCATTGAAGTCCCCCAGTAGGACACTGGAGTCCCCTGCAGGAGCCCCCAAAAGGACTCCACTCAGGGTCTGCAGGAAGGCTGAGTACTCTGAACTGCTGTTCGGTGCATAAGCACAAACCACAGTCAGAGTCCCCCCCCCCACAGTCCTAAGGCGCAGGGAGGCGACCCTCTCGTCCACTGGGGTGAACTCCAGCACAGAGGCGCTCAGCTGGGGGCTAGCTAGTATAGCCACACCTGCCTTACGCCTCATACCATGAGCAACTCCGGAGAAGAACAGGGTCCAACCCCTATCCAGGAGTTTGGTTCCGGCGCCGGTGCTGTGCGTGGAGGTTAGCCCCACCAGGTGTAATTGGTATCGCTCCACCTCCCTCACAAACTCCGGCTCCTTCCTCCCCAGCGAGGTCACGTTCCATGTCCCCAGAGCCAGCCTTTGCCGCCCGGGTCCGGTCCGTCGGTGTCCCCCGCCTTCACCGCCACCTAGTTGGCAGCGCACCCGACCCCGACAATTCCTCCCGCGGGTGGTGGGTCCACGGGACGATGGAGGAGGAGATGGTGCTTCCACGTTGCTTATTCGGGCTGGGCCCGGCCGGGCTCCGTGGTAAGCCCGGCCACCAGGCGCTCGCATGCGGGCCCTCCGTCTGGGCCTGGCTCCAGACGAGGGCCCCGGGCTTCCTCCGGGCCGGGTCTCTCTTCCTTTAGGTTGTTTTGTCATCAGGGTTTTTGCCTGCAACCCCAGGTAGGGGGGCTAGGGGGTACTACCACTTGCCCAAGGTGGACCCCCAGACTAGTGGAGGGAAGGAGGCGTCTTACTTCTCCATTCTAGTTTTGCAACTAGCCACTGCCGCACCCCGTTGCATTTATGTCTGATATTAAGTCCATGTTTTATCAAGTCCAAGTAGCCAAAGAACACAGAGACTTTCTCCGTTTCTTATGGTGGACCGATGGAGATTTGACTAAAGAGGCTGTTGAATACAGGATGACTGTGCACCTATTTGGAGCAGTGTCGTCTCCCAGCTGTGCATCCTATGCTTTAAGGAGGACTGCGGATGACCACCAGGACATCTTCGTGGAGGAAGTGGTTGACATTGTGCACAGGAATTTCTACGTGGATGACTGCTTGAAAAGTTCACCTTCTGTGGAAAAGGCAGTACAGACTGTGAAAGACCTTACTGACCTTTGCCAGAAAGGAGGATTTCATCTCACCCAGTGGGTCAGCAACTGTCGTGAGGTCCTCCAAACCATTCCTGAGCAAGAACACTCAAAAAATGTGAGTGCACTCAATCTGGACAGAGACCACCTCCCAATGGAGAGAGCCTTGGGCCTCCAATGGTGTATGGAAAGTGACACCTTCAACTTCCGTTTGGACTGTAAGGAAAGGAGGCCAACAAGACGAGGGATTCTATCAGTCGTCAGCTCAGTGTATGATCCCTTGGGATACATTGCAGCAGTAACGCTTCCAGCCAAGAACATCTTACAAGAGCTGTGCAGACAAAATTGTAGATGGGATGAAGAAATTCGGCAAAATTTACAGCAAAAATGGATCAATTGGTTGACTGACCTGAAAGGGCTTTCAAAATTTTACGTGAGCAGGTGCTTGAAGCCGCATGACTTTGGACCACCTGTCCACGCCCAGTTGCACCACTTTGCCGATGCCTCGGAGGTAGGCTACGGCACAGTGACATACCTAAGGATACAGAATGAAGTGGAGGATGTGCACGTTTCTTTCCTTCTTAGAAAATCCAGAGTCATACCACTAAAACCTGTAACCATTCCTCGTTTAGAGCTTACCGCTGCCGTCTTGGCTGTTTGGGTGGACAAAATGGTAAAGGCGGAGCTACAGCTTCAGCTTGAAGAGTCCTGTTTTTGGACAGACAGCAGCACAGTCCTGAAGTACATCAACAACGAGAACAAGAGGTTCAAAACATTTGTGGCCAACAGAATAGCTGCAATAAGGAAAATGACAGACCCAGCCCAATGGAGGTACATCCACACCTCACAAAATCCTGCAGATGACGCGTCCAGAGGATTGACCGTTCACAAGCTTCTGAACAACAAGACATGGTTAAGAGGTCCAGAATTCTTGTGGGAAACAAAGGGGACATGGATGCACTGCGAGATTGAATCCACGCTGGACGAAGACGATCCAGAGGTCAAAAGAGATCCACAGGTCAAAAAGGAGATCTCTGCGCATGCAATCAGTGTACAGAACAGCAGCGTAACAAGGCAGCTCATCATGTACTACTCTGATTGGAAAAGACTGAAAACTGCAGTAGCATGGATGTTGAGATTAAGAAAGACTCTGTTGGAATTGAGTCAAAAAAGGAAACAACTGATGTTGGCTGCCCCTGCAGATCTCAATCAGATCAACCAAGAGATGGTGAAAGCCAGAGGCCCAAAGGGACAAGTGCTGTCAAGAAGTGAAAGTGCTATTATACAGTTCTGCCAAAAGGAAAGATTTAACAGTGAAATGTGTGCACTGCTGTCTGGAAAACCTGTGAAGAGAAGTAGTGCGATCTACAAGCTGGACCCTATTCTGGAGAAAGGATTTCTGAGAGTGGGTGGAAGGCTATCCAGGACTGCTATGCCAGAAGAGAGCAAACGCCCAATCATCCTAGCAAAGGATCAACACATCTCCATGTTAATTCTGAGACACATTCATGAACAGCTGAGGCATGGCGGGAGAAACTCCATCCTTTCCAAGCTGAGAGAAAAGTATTGGATCACCCACGCCAATTCAGCTGCAAGAAAGATCCTATCAAAGTGCGTGTTTTGCAGGTGTCACAAAGGAAAGCTGTGTGATCAAAAGATGGCTGACCTACCAAAAGAAAGAACAACTCCTGACTTACCTCCATTTACCCATGTCGGGGTAGATTACTTTGGGCCTATTGAGATAAAGCAGGGACGGTCCTATGTGAAGCGTTACGGAGTCATCTTTTCATGTATGACAAGTAGAGCAGTTCGTTTAGAAGTGGCTCACTCCTTGGACACAAGCTCTTGTATCAGTGCCATCCGTCGGTTCATGTGCCGTAGAGGACCAGTGTCTACCTTCCGCTCTGACAATGGCACAAACTTCAAAGGAGCAGAAAAGGAGCTGAAAACAGCTATTGCAGAACTGAACAATGGGAAGATTGAGAAATAATTTATGCATGAAGACATTAAGTGGAGTTTCAACCCACCAGCAGCCTCACACCACGGCGGTGCTTGGGAAAGCATGATCAGGCTGGTCAGAAAGGTGCTAGTATCCGTTCTACAGCAGCAAGTCTTGACAGATGAAGCATTGGTCACTGTCTTATGTGAAGCTGAAGCAATATTGAACGATCGACCCATCACAAAGCTCTCAGAGGATCCGAACGACCTAGAACCCTTGACTCCAAATCATCTTCTCACACTGAAAAGGAAGCCGATTTTGCCCCCAGGTCTGTTTGATCAAAAGGACCAGTATGCAAAAAGAAGATGGAAACAGGCACAGTATATTGCAGATTTATTCTGGAAAAGATGGTCAAAAGAATATCTGGCAGGATTACAAGAACGACAGAAGTGGAATGACACAAAGCGTAATCTTGCAATAGGAGACATTGTTTTAATCGCGGATGCGACTGCCCCACGAAACTCCTGGGGCCTCATTTATCATTGAGGTACGCCTTCTTTTACACGGTCTTTTTCGCGATTTCAGGCGTACGCCATTTGCCCCCCCCACATTGCGATTTATCAAGCCGAAAGGGCGGAAATTTAGTCGCCTTTCTCCGCGCTTTTGTACGACACCTCTC
Source organism: Borostomias antarcticus (assembly GCF_949987555.1). Classification (NCBI taxonomy): domain Eukaryota; kingdom Metazoa; phylum Chordata; class Actinopteri; order Stomiiformes; family Stomiidae; genus Borostomias; species Borostomias antarcticus. The sequence goes on from NC_140242.1 coordinate 18,101,293, forward strand.
AAGTTGTCGTACCGATTTACACGGTGTTCTACGCCCTCTTTGAACACAGGGGGAACTGGCGACGCAGGTGGTGCGTCGGTGAATTACTATGTTTGACGGAGAGAATAAGAGCGACAGTTCATGAACGCACAAACATGTAGGCTAATAGCCCAATTCAGCACAAACATATATCGCAATGCAAGATTAGACGTGTCCTCTAACCGGCTCATTCATGGTCCGATATGGATTTGTTCCCCAAACGGAACCTATGCGCTGTCCCAAACCTTTCCGCGCTATATGTCACACACCTAATGCAGGCACTCCATCAAACGGCAATAATTGACCAATTAGATTGTCATTAATATGTGATCATGTGGACCTGTTTGCTCTTTGGTAAGCATATAAATGACAGTCCTCCTGTGCGTAATGCGAGCCTAAATGAATCCGGCGCTACTCGGCCTACTGGCCGAGATAGAACTCCAAAGAGGTGACGGCGATGGCGACTGCACCCACATAAGGGCACCATCAGTGAATGAATACGTCTATGTGAATCGCTAAAATGTGCACACTAGAAATACCCAAATCATATGTGACATGCTCATCACAAGTGTAGTGGCACGGTGGCCTGGCTCCACGCATGACTCATTCATCCTGGCGCACAGCAGGGTAGGGGCTAGACTGGAGGCAGGCGCTGCGCGTGACGGCTGGCTTGTTGGTGTGTCCATAGCCAAGATACATATTCTTTGTCTTATTTACTTTTAATCTTTATTAGCATTTTCCATCCATACAACGACAATACAATAAAACATAAAAACCTACAATAACAGCTTATGGGTACATCCATCCATGCAGCTTTTTTTTCTTACTCAAATATGACAATTTTAATATTAGTGGTATCATCACACTTCCTTCTATAATCCATCCATTTTTCCCATCTCCCTTCAAACTTTCCTTCCTGCATCCTCAATGCATGCGTGAACCTCTCCCTAACACATCTCCTCCACAACACCCAGCCACTGCTCCTTGGTTGGGCGTTCCACCTTATACCAAGCCCTCGTTATTGTCTTTTTACTAGCAACCAATAGTACTTTCACTAGGTATCTGTCCCCTCCTTGTACATCATCCCGTGTTATGTTTGCCAAGATATATATTCAAAGCTGATAAGAAGGTGGAGGTCGTGGCGCTGGAGGTGGAGGCTACAACTCGCGGGGGCACGACCGTCAGGTCAAGGACCACTGCAGACTCCCCCTCCTCTGAGTCCGACCCCACGTCAGAGTCTGGAGAAACAATTTCAATCATTTTCTTTGAGTTTGTCTGTGAACTTGATTATGCATTAAACATTTCATTGTGCAGCCATATTCATTTGATATGTTTTTCTGTTGGCAGTCAAATAAATGCTGTGATTTACCGGGTGATTTAGATGAGTCTTAATTTCCCAGAGGGGAAAATGTTTAATGTGTTCTAACATTATGAAGTGGTCATCTGCGTTATTGTTCCCTGTTTTTGGTCCTAATTTAATCATAGCCTACCACAGAATGTTTGCTTTCCTCACAGCCACATGTTACAGTATGTCCGTGTATGCCAAATCCTAGATGCACAAAACGTAGCTAAAGTAGGCTACTAAGCTGTAGGAGCAAACAGACAAAGGTAGGCTATTAATACCTTCCGAAGAGGATTGCCTTCCTCGCGTGGACCTCACCAACTAGCACATGCACCTCCGTCTCCGAGAAGTTCCTCTTCTTAGCTCTTCGTTCCATGTTTCATTGTCCCGCCTGGGTGCTCCACGCTACCTTTTTAAGACGGTTCCTTCCGGGAAACCACGTTTGGCCACTCATGGTTTTGACCATATATGGTTGGATTAGGGCGTGGCGAGGGCGGAACACGGGGCGCGTGCGCGTACGCTCTCTTCCCCGCCAGTCTCGGATTTCTCGTGCAGAAAAGGGCGTACGACCTTTTTGATAGATCCGAAAAGCGTGTATATATTCTCGTCGTACGCTCGATTTCGCATTTTCCGCGTTTTCGTCGTACGCCCTCTTTTACACCGGAATTTACACGCTCTTTGATAAATGAGGCCCCTGGCTGATCGGAAAAGTGATCAAGACTTTCCCTGACAGATCAGATGTGGTCAGATCTGTTCAAATCCAGACAAAAACAAATGTCATTGAAAGGCCAGTGACCAAGTTGTGCTGCATCCTAGAGGCAGATGAATGAAGCAAAGGCCCAAGGGAAGTACTGTATCAACTTTATTATCATTTCTAGACAGTAATTGATTGAGTAATTGATTTATGTTTCATGGCTCCTATTGTAGTTAAATTATGAAATTGGTTCTTAAAGAACAATTTAGGGGCCGGTGTGTAGGAGCTGAATTTGTTTGTTTGTGTTTAATGTTTTGTCCAGTGTCACCCCCTACAGGTGAAGATGCCTGCCACTGATAAATTGGGGTGCACTGCGCATGATGGGAAAAGGCGGGTGTGGCGATACCGTCATTGACCTCAGCCACAGCCCATTCAGAGAATCTAATTTGTTTGTTTAATTTATTTTTGTAAATAAATCCCAATTTAACTGTAAGCAACAGTTTGGACTTGGATTTCTTTTTGGGATTAGGATGGCTGCGAGTCAGACAAGTACACCTGCCTCCATGGAAATGGAAAAACTATATAGAGTGATTTTTGCCATTACAACAAATTTACACTTTAGAATAACTACCCCTTATAAATAGTTAATAGATCATCCCAAAACTGTTAGTTAATGAGCTATTAATGATGTGTTAAATGCTTGTTGATAGTTTAATGATTTACAACTATCCCTTATAAATAGTTAATAGATCATCCACAAACTGTTAGTTAATGAGTTATTAATGATGATGTTATTAATATTAGTTAATAACTGGTTCATGTACTATGACTTACAAATAGTTAATAGATCATGAACAAGCGATTAGTAAACTAATAAGTAAAAAATTATAAAATTATAAAAGTATTAAATTAGTATTATTTGTTAATAGTTGATCCACCAACAGCTGGCCCCATCTGGCCTTCCATTAGGAGACCTATCTAAACACAAATTAATACATGTTTTGAAGTGAGTAAGAAATCATTATGTAAAGGTTAGTAAATATATTTGTTAAGACCATGTCAATTAGTTTATAGACCACATTGGGACGTTATTCTAAAGTTACAAAGACAGGTTACAGAGTTACAGAGACAGGACATAAACATAGAAATTACAGACACACACAGCTAAACAGAAGAGTCTCTAGCAGAACAGCTCACAGGTACCAGAGCGGCTGCTGATACGGAGAGGCCAGTGTTGGGCGAGAGCTTTGCTGAGATGCAGAGAATTATAGCATATGACTGTTCAGAGATGGGGGTGGGTTCCTCCCTACCCTCCCCCTCCCTCCCCCCATGGTCCTAGGAAGTGAATTTAGTCTGTTTTCGGTCTCTGTTAAGGAGGCTGTATATCATCTGTCTCTGCTCCCCGCCATGCGTGACGCCTCGTTCACGGTCCTATCTGTCATCCCTGCCCCCCCCCCCCCCCCACCCTGCCGCCATTTCCCTGACGACCACCTGCCTATCATCATCCCCTTCCCCTCTCTTGTCTGCCCCAATCAGTATTATATTCTAATATCAGTCTGCACGCAAACGCACACACACACACACACACACACATACACACACTGATGTTATGTGAGCCCATCATTTCTGATTAGAGTCTGATATTTTCTCCCTGCCTATCATCATATATAATTCTGAAAGCAGAGTCAAAACGAGAGAGACAGAGGGAAAGAGAAAAAGGGAGAGAGACAGAAAGAGAGAGACTCCTCCTATTTATAAAATAGTCATTATCTCCCTGACCAATAGCGTGCATAAAGAGCAGACGAACCCACTCAGCATAAAAGCATGCTAACCCTGAGAGCATATTAGCATGCTAACCCTGTGAGCATATTGGCATGCAAACCCAGACCGCATATTAGCATGCTAACACAGAGCAGATTAGCATGCTAACCCAGAGAGCATATTAGCATGCTACCCCAGACAGCATTTTAGCATGCTAACCCAGACAGCATATCAGTATACTAGCCCAGAGAGCATATGAACATGCTAACCCAGAGAGCATATGAACATGCTAACCCAGAGAAGATGTTAGCATGCTAACCCAGACAACATATTAGCATGCTAACCCAGACAGCATATTAACATAGTAACCCAGGCAACATATTAGCATGCTAACCCAGACAAGCGCATGATGGCTTCTCTGCAAAGCACCCCCCCCCCCCTACACACACAATTTATCACCCCCAGAACCTCAGGGAATTCCTCATTGGTCTAATGGTTCGATGTATTGGCGACCTTCTAGTGTCTGAGAGGTAGAGACAGTGTGTGGTTTCCTGACGTATCGGACAGCTGGGGTCTAGTCTTCCCCGTGGACCACGGACCGACAGGCAGGAAGAGGAGGGTGTCTGCAGTAGGTCATGTGACTGCGAGGATCAGCCAGGCTCTCACACCAGGGACCCGGGCCCGGATCCCAGTGCACTTGACCTCCACCCCAAAGTCCAGTTCGTTTTGAATGTTCTGAGTGCGAACACTGCACCGTACCCCGGGCACGGATCATCGAGCCGTGAAACCCGGGTCCACTTGAAAGAGGTGGTCTTGAATACGGCACGCATCAGGTGTGAAAACCACTGTATATAACATGGAAACGGACTGCTGTTCTGTGATTTTGCGATCGACGCGCTGTTGTACACTGGAGCGACAACAAAAACGAATGTTGCGTACTTGATGACTCAAGTGCACTCGGGTACGTAACCACAGTACTAATGTGAAAGCTGAGTGGCGGGGTTTTGGGGGGTGATCGTACTCAGGCACGGTACGAAGCAATCGCACCTCATCTGAAAACGCCTAGAGAATGCCTAGAGAATGTGTGAGGAGTCCAGCCCAGATATATAGCTACGACACAAGGAATGCAGCTGAACATTTGTCTTGAAACACAAGACAGCACACCACTGGGTTAAAGAGTGATGAGTAGGCTTTGCATGTGTGTGTGTGGGTGCGTGTGTACGTGCGTGGCTGCGTGTGTGTGTGTGTGTGTCTGCGTGTGTGTGTGCGTGTGTTTGCGTCTGCGTGTGTGTGTGTGCGTGTGTTGCTGTGTTCTGGGTTTCGTCTCATCCAGAGAGAGAAAGCCAGGTCTAATCCAAATATCTGGAGCGTCCGCTGTTGCCTTGGCAACACTGGAGGCAGGAGACTGTGGCAGCGGTAATCACCTCTGCTGAGTGTGTGTGTGTGTGTGTGTCTGTGTGTGAAAGATAGAGACAGAGAGATACTGAATCCCACATATAACAATACACGTGTAGTCCTTACAGTCATAACTTTAACATCACCTCTCGCACACGCACGCACGCACGCACGCACACACGCACACACACACACACACTGTTAACCCCTGGAGTGCTGGAGCGCACATTTGCAGTGGCGGTAAGTGGGGCAGGCCTCTCCCTCAGAGCAGTGACATACACTGAAGCAGGCCATGCAGAAAATCACTGCCTGTGGGCAAGAACAACTACCAGTTATCATACCAGCCTCCATCAGCATGAATAAACTATCAGTTACATACTAACCCCCATCAGCATGAATAAACTATCAGTTACATACTAACCCCTATCAGAACAACTATCAGTTACATACGAACTCCCCTAAGAACAACTATCAGTTACATACTAACCCCCATCAGCATGAATAAACTATCAGTTACATACTAACCCCTATCAGAACAACTATCAGTTACATACGAACTCCCCTAAGAACAACTATCAGTTACATACTAACCCCCATCAGAACAACTATCAGTTACATACTAACATCACTCAGCATGAATAAAGCATGCTCGAACAATCATGTGGGAGCTGTCTATCTGTCTGTCTGACTGTCTATTTGCCTGTCTGTCTGCCTGTCTGTCTGCCTGTCTGTCTGTCTGCCTGCCTGCCTGGCTATCTGTCTTCCTGTCCAAAACGGTGCGCACTTCAGCACTTGCAGCGACACATTAATGCAAGTATGAAATATTCACGCTAAGCACGTGTCGTGTCCACGTTTCCGGTTGGCTGATCTGAGGAAACATGTTCACGGGAGCAGAAAGTGAGAGTAATGTTAGAATAACAGTCGTTAGCGCGTTTGTGCAGCTGAGACACAGAGGCAGCCGGCCAAGCGGACACAAGCTCAGGGCTGTAGGCTACATAAACACATCCCTAGAAACATTAGCAGCTTCGCTCTGCTGTCCAGCCGGTCAGAGGGAAGTTTAAAGGTCCGTCCGTACTCAGAGTAGCGAGGTTGCAGTCTGTGAGACTCAGCTGGACTCCAGAGGAAACCTCCAGACAGTGTTAAGGGTCACATCAGCCGCTGTGGCTCCTAACACTACATCAGCCACACAGAGGAACGGTGTGTGTGTGTGTGTGTGCCAATGTATCTATGCGAGTGTGTACAGTATGTCTGCATATGTTTGAGCATTAGTGGGGTATGTATGTACTAGGGCAGCAAATTTCAAGGAATTTAATTAATCGATAACTGTTAAACTTAACAAATAATAGTTGATTAATTGAGAACATCCTACGCTGGACTGCTTGGCTCACTTCATTTTTGTGTTTTCTTATACTGTGTCGTTGAAATTTTCTGGCATCCCAATTAGCCTTCACTACATGGCGTGGCGCCCTCATATGCAGTCAGACCTTAAATCATGATTGCATTTCACGCAACTCCCGTTGATAACGTTCATTCAAAAAGAACAAAAGTTCTGTTCCATTAGCAAGCAATTAATCGAGTAACCAAATCTTACTCGAGTAAATCCTTATCAGCGATTAATCGATAGTCGATTAACTGTTAACATCCATAGTATGTGTAGACCATCCTATATTAGTGTGTGTCTGTCTGTATGCGTGTGTGTGTGTGTGTCTTAAACAGACCCCCCCCCCCCCCCCCACCAGTGGCAGAGCTGCTTGGCCTGGTGTCTGGGACAGATGAGGGGAGGTTTATTGGTTTATTGGGAGATGCCAGGCCAGCGCCCGTCTGCTGCCTGGCTCCCTCTGGGTGGCACACAACGACCCTGCAGACCTGGTTACCATGGCATCTGCTCTTCCCCAAACCAATTAGGCACCCCCCCCCCCCCCCCCCCCCACCGCCCAGCCCCCTCTGTGTGGCCTGGCCTGGTGATGCTGCACCACGCTGTGCCAGCTACAGCATCACAGCCTCTGGCCTGCTGCTAGTACCGCTAATGCTGTTTGTTTGTCTAGCAAATTATGTATCCTTACCCAGCCATGTGTGTGCGCAGGCACACACACACACACACACACACACACACACACACACACACACACACACACACACACACACACACACAGAATACCCTGTAAACTGTGATATGCCTGTTTCTTAGTGCTATTTATAGGGAGGACAATCTGCAATCTGCACAGGGACTGGACAAAACCCTGCAGAACAGCTGTTGACTAACACAATACTAACACACACACGCAAACAAGAGTGGGAAGCTGACACACGGTGTGGTGCTGACACACACACACATACACACACACACACACACACACACACACACACACAAACACACACAAGAGTGGAAAACTGACACACTATGTTGGTATGCTAACCCCCTTCCTAGATCCCTTCATAAGAAATTAGATAACACAGTAGCCTACACTAAAAAAAAGTGCTATAGAGAACCATAATAAAGTCACATTAATACCATATGCTCATGAATGCTGTACATAACCATGACACATTTACAGTAAAGTGTGGGATTAAATACACCGTCCACTCTGTTTGAAGGTATGGAATGGGCAGTACAGTAATGTAGCCTGACACACCTGTGGTTGTGGGCCAGTCTGCAGGCAGAGTGGTGGTGAGGTCTGTATAGACTGGTCAGCAGGCAGGGTGGTGGTGAGGTGGGGTCTGTATAGACTGGTCAGCAGGCACGGTGGTGGTGAGGTGGGGTCTGTATAGACTGGTCAGCAGGCAGGGTGGTGGTGAGGTGGGTCTGTATAGACTAGTCAGCAGGCAGGGTGGTGGTGAGGTGAGGTCTGTATGGAGGTGTTATCAGGTCCATGCTGATAGGACTCAATGAACGAGCCCCACCCCCAAAACCCCCTCGACTGTCTGAATGACAGACATGGCCTGCTTCAAACCGACAGGCAGGCTCTCCCTGATGTGCTCTCTCTCTCTCTCTATGTATATATAGGCTATCTCTCTCTGTATCTCTCTCTCTTTCTGTATCAATCCATCTCTGTCTCTCCCTCTCTCTCTGTATCTCTCCCTCTCTCTGTCTCTTCCTCTCCCTCTCTGTGTATCTCTCTCTGTCTCTCCCTCTCTGTGTATCCCTCTCTGTGTCTCTCCCTCTCTGTGTATCCCTCTCTCTCTCTCGGCTGACCGAGCCGTGTAGCAGGTTTACGTTAAAAGGCCGGTAAGCTGTCAGTTAACGGGCTGAGTGAGCGACGGCGCACAGATGCGACTACTTCTTCTCGCAGCTTCAGTTACAGTCCCACGCGGTGGGTCTCGTTTCAAAAGGACCCCGAACATACCATTCATACCGCAACCTTCGGGGAATCTATCTGCAAATGTCCACCTGAATAGCCTACATTATGTTACAATGCAACCTACCCAGTGAACTGAAAGCCATTGCCGGTATCAATGTAAAATGTCAGGTAATGGTCCGCAGACTGCGAACCGAAACGCGTCTGGGTAGAACAAAACGACCGATCGCGTCGACAGCATTGAACTTCACTCTCGCATCGGTCTCGTGCTACCTCCCGTTGAACGGCAGCCTGCATGAAGCGTCGAATCCGTCTGAACAGCCTATAGCCCACCGGACGCGGCCAACATCATCTGGATAAGCTCATGCAATTCCCAAAATGCGCCGCGCTAGGGTCTCCTCACCTTTCGCAGGGGGTAGAATTCCATCACCTGCGAGCGTCGGAACCGCGCTGCCGCCGCCGGGGCTCACCTTGGCTGCTGCAGATTGGGGCGGTGTTCCGGTGCCGCCGAGGTCTAGGCTAGGCTACTCCCCCTGCTGAGTCGCTCATTGAAAGTGAATGAATTCTAGGGGGTTGGGGAGCGGTAGGGGGGACGTGGAAGTTATTAACGCTAGGGGGCGATGGTATAGACCTCCAATAGGCTAATAGCAATGATCATGGAACTCGTGGAACATCTGGATGTAGGTTTGCCATGTCGTTTTATTCGTATAGCACTAAGTCATTTCTGGCATGTCTTCTTTAATTTTTTCCAGTGTGAGCTTTAACCAATGTTACAACGACACTAGTCATATTAGGCCTACTGATTCACTGTCCAGCCAATGAATGAGGCTATCCTATTGTAGGCTAGCATGCCGTTGTATCCCTTGGTATCGTGTAGCACAGGTTGTTTTGGAAGCCCTGCCTGCGAATGAAAAGCCGAGAGATGGCCCCGGGATATCGACGCATTCCTCCGTCTAGCGGTAGATTTTAAGCATATCCCGTTTCAGACACAGCAGTGTCTTGCATGGGTAACCCTTGACCGATTGGATGACATAGGCTATCCCCTAACTGTCTCACCAGCACGTTTGCCGATGGCATGGATGCTCTTTTAAAGGGCTGTTACGGTCACACTTTGGCCTTGGTGTTCTAGGAACCGCGTCTGCAGAAGAAAAGAAGAGATGGAGTGCAGGTGTGTATGTTGTCGCCTACATTCCAGCAGAGGGCAGCATTGCGTTGTCCAGGCGGCTCTACCGTGCAGTTACTAGCCTACACGTTTCAGATCAGGGTCCACAGCTTACCGGTCGCAAGACGCTACTACAAGTGGCTATAATTTCTTAAATTGTAGGCCAAAGTATCAACGCAAAACAATGTTGTAAGGAGGTCTCACATCTTTGTTGGCATATGGCCTATAATGTAGGCTAGACTATGTTTTCAATAAATTCTATAGCCTATAGATATAGATATATTCTATATACATAGGCCAGCCTACTGCAAGATTCTCTCTCTCTCTCTCTCTCTCTCTCTCTCTCTCTCTTTCTTTCTCTCCGCGACCGTCTGTGAGAGGAGACAAAGGAACTACTCTCGCTGCTGCTGGACTGGGCATGGACAATAGCTCCAACCCCTGGGGTATATGCTAGGCATATTATGAGAGAGAGGCAGAGAGAGAGAGAGAGGAAGAGAGAGAGAGAGAACCTACATATCACTTCGAATAATGAGCTCACATATTCCACAACTCTGAAGCAAAGCAATCCTGGGGTTAATTGTAATCCTAATCATGACTGTAGGCCTAACCAACACGACTTTTCATCCGGGCCCTGGTGCAAGAGGAAACCATGCCCCATGATCTTTGATGTTCTGCATGTCTTTACCTTGGCCGGGTTCCCCGAACGAAGAAGCACTTAACTCCAAAGTAGGCCTACTTCTTAACTCCCATGCAAAGGGTTGCTTAAGAAGGGTTCCTTAAGAAGGTTCTGGTTATCGGGAAACCCGGCCCTTATTGGTATCGCATTAATGAAACTGAACTGTGTATTGTTGATCGGATACTCGGTATCATTAATGTTATTGTGGTAGCCTAATTATGATGATGATTATTTTCTATTATAGGCTATCGTTTTCAGTGGCCATCCACGTATGTGGTGTCTGTTTTCGTATGATTCTTATAATAGTGGCCTAATAGACTTCGTTCGCACGCGCCCATTAGTGTGTCCCGGGGGACGTGGGCGCGTGGCAGACGGATGGGCCGTGCGGTTTCTCGATCAGTCTGGGAACAGGAACACCTGCTCCGTCCGCCGGGACAGCATCTGTCCGTCCGCGGGGCACGAGGTCTGTCTCCCGGACACAGGACACCTCGTCTCGGACACGGAGTAGCCTTGTAGTTGACTCCTAAAATAAGGAATAAGCTACTAATATCAAACTTCCGGTTATTTCGCAACATGCATCATTCAGCCACGTTATAAACCCACTATTTATTTGTTAGCACTGTCGATATGAAAATCTGTGAACAATGTATCAGAGCTACAAAACAACAAGCAATCTTTGGACAACTTTGTTCTCCCTCTTTTGAAATAAATTTGAAATAGCCTAGCCTACTGTAGGATGTTTGGAAGCTTAACTCCCTTACAAAGGCAATGGGCCTAATGTCGTTAATCTGAAAAATATCAGGCTTGCTTCTGTCTGAAAAAAGCTTTTGAAATAGATGTTTTATTCGTTAACCAACAATGTATCCCATGAGTTTCTAAGTTTAAAAAGTGAACAAGAGGTCGGACCCACAGACAAGCCATGTACCACAATAAGCTTAGATAAATAACGATTTTTCATCGAGACAAACACATTTAAAAAGTGCAGTTCAAGAGCAACAATATCCCTTCTTGTCACACACCGGACAAATACTAAACAATATTAGAATAATAATTCTACATACGAGTGTGCAAAGTAGCCTATAGGACACATTAGTCAGACATATAATAAATAAATAAATAAATACATACATACATAAATAAATAGACAGCCTAATTTGCAAGTAGACTATTAGTGGAAATAGGCCTATTCGTCTGTTCTAGCCAAACGGCACTTCACAGTTTTCTATTGTCCTTTAACACGACAATGACCCCAAATCACACATTTAGTAGCCTTCAGCAGCCTGATTCGTAAAAACAAAGACTTATATAGTCACATCGTCCTTAATGTTTGGTCGGTGTGGGCCCATGGTGAGAGGCCTATTAGGCTACAGTACATCCAAAGAAGTCGGCTGTTTATAAGGTCGACCCCATTTATTGCCTTCTCTGACAGCTACGGGAAGTGACAGCAACCTTGTGGCATCAGTCATCGTGTTCATAAACAGACGCGAGACACTCTGTGTCACTCTGTAGTTTATGAGCAGTTGTCCGGGAGAGTGTAAGCTACTACACGTCCAGTACATGGTTGAGGTAGGAGATGTAGCAGATCGCCAGCCGGAGGATCTCAATCTTCGACAGCTTTTTGTCTGGCGGAAGAGTGGGCAGCAGCTTGCGGAGCTCGGCGAACGCCACGTTGAAGGCTTCTACGCGGACACGCTCACGTGTGGCGTGCGCGGACCGGTACTTGGCCGTGGCGCGCCTCCGTCGCCTCTTCTCCTCCCTGGTGAGGGTGCCAGGAACGAGGGAGCGCGCCTTGCCCTCGCCCTCCGCGGGCTCGCCGGGAAGGGGCGCGCACTCCACCTTGATGGCGTCCAGCAGCGTCTCCGTGTCCGGCTGCCCCCACGGCAGGTCGGGGTCGGGCTGGTCCGGACTCAGCATCATCTTCAGCCCGTCTCTGGATTGACTGCTGAATCACAATGTTGTAATCTTATTAGTTTTAGAGATTAAAAAGTGAAATTTCTAGAGGACAAGGGTGCTGGCTTATAGGCAGCGTTTAAGCATATTATCCTACCATAGAACTACTAGGCCTAGGCCTACATCAATTTTAATTCCACCAGTCATTGAATATTCTGACTTGAGCGGGTTGTCTCAAACCACTGTAGGCTCTTTTGCATAAATGGGCCCATTAAACGGGTTATGGTGGCTGCGCTCTCCGTGGTACTGAATATTTCTATAAGCCTGGCGGATGTATGGTAATTACTGTGGAAGCTTCGAACAAACATCACAAGTTGACATTAAATCATCAGCAGACTTAATTGAAATTAATTATTGGGAGAGCTCCAGGTTCACGCGCAGCTCACCATCTGTCTCTCGTGATAACGCGCCCACGACACACAGCGGGATGCAACTTTTTTCTTGGTTTTGTAAGTAAAAATGTTTATTTTGGCTAGGAGGATATAAAATATTTACGCTGATTGTAGTTATTTTTAAAATATTTATTTATATAGGCCTAACGAATAATGACCTTCATTCAACTTACAATAAATCATAGGTCAACGCACAACAAGAGAAAAAAGCATTTGCGATTAATTTGATCAGATACATCATTAGGCTATGCTACTCACCGTTTATGTGTGAGAAACTTTATTGAAGTAGGTCGTTTAGACCCCCGAGGCTGCCCGGCGTTTTGTCCAGGCTTCACAAAAGATCCTCTTCTCCCCGGTGACTCGGTCGCATCACCGGGAAAGTCGTCCTCCACGACTCTTGAGTTTCCAACGAAGGGAATTCTACAGCGCCTGGGGCAACATCTTCACATCAAATACCACTCCAATCAGTTAGTGTCTCTTCTGCTCCTGTCGCTGTCAGGACACCTCCTATCCTTTGCCAGAAGAGGATGTCAGCGGAGAGATAAACTCTGCCGACGTGTCGCCACTTGACCCCAGTTCTGATAAACCGTTAAGACCGGAGAGGCGGAGAGAGGGTCCGAACGCCTGACCACTGTGATCCAGCGATGATCTTATCAGATGCAGCCAACAGCATGCCGAAGGCTATGCTTTCGTACTTCAAGAGGGGTCAGATTATAGTAACAAAGCCATCCTCTCTAATTCATCCCTTTCTTCCGTCTCTTCTCGGAGCGGCGCGTGCCGACCCCCTCCTCGCGCTGATTATGGGAGTGATAAGGCGGACCCTTCATAAAGACTCGTGCGGGATGACGACACGCGGACAGGAGAGGAGGTTGGTGTCGCCCCCCCCCCCCCCACGCGGCCAGAGGCGAGCATCGAGGAGCAGACAATCAGACTATCAAATAGAACTTCAGCGATCTGCTATTGGTTTGCCTCAATAGCATAGGGGGTGGGGGGGTGGAGGGCGTTGCACACCGATTGCATACAATACAACAATAACAATAAGGAAAGGAAATAACTATAAAATAAATGATACAATAAATAACTTAAAAAAAAATTAATCTCAGTCTAGATCTCAAGTGATGGGGTAAAAAAAAACATGACTTCCACTGTCATAGTCGTGTACAGTGCTGCTGTGTGTGACAGAGAGTAATCTACACACACAGACTATAAGGCTGTCTGGATTACTGGATAAAACCAGAGTTGGTAGCTTTTATGGACATACACACACAAGCAAATCTCTCTCCTCCCCCTCTCTCCCTCTCTTGAGTGAGATAGCAGTTAAAGAGGAGAGAGAAGAGAAGTAGGAGGAGGGAAGAGAGAAGAAGCAGAGAAGAGAGGAGAGGAGCAGAGAGGAGAAGAGAGGAGGAGAAAGGAGCAGAGAGGTTATAAGAGGAGCAGAAAGGAGAGGAGGAGAGAGGAGAAGAAGGAAGGGAGAAGGAGCAGAGAAGAGAGGAGGGGAGGAGAGAGGAGCAGAGAGGAGAGAGGAGGGAAGAGAGAAGGAGCAGAGAAGAGAGGAGGGGAGGAGAGAGGAGCAGAGAAGAGCAGAGAGGAGCAGAGAGGAGCAGAGAGGAGAGAGGAGAGGAGGGAAGGGAGAAGGAGCAGAGGGGAGGGGAGGAGAGAGGAGAAGAAGGAAGGGAGAAGGAGCAGAGAGGAGAGAGCAGCAGAGAGGAGAGGAGCAGAGAGGAGGGAAGGGAGAAGGAGCAGAGGAGAGGAGGGAAGGGAGGAGCAGAGGAGAGGAGGGAAGCTTTGTCACCTCATATACTGTAAAATATCTGTATACCACCTGCTCCATCCTCACTATTACTTTAATAAGGTCTAGGAGCTGATAGAGCTACTGTACCTGGTTTCACACACACGCACACGTGCACACACACACACACACATACACACACACACACACACACACACACACACACACACAGAGTGAAATAGCTGGATGGTGGCCAGTAGGGTGGTGGGGTCCCTCTAGTCCCCGGAGGATGCGAGCGATCACACACCTCACCCGCTGGTGACGTCTGGACGGGGACAGGCTGGATCCTAATGGAGGCTCGTCAGCATGTCAAATAATATGAGAGCTTTTGCTGTACGTATTGGTATCCTACAGTACGTGACTGGTACTGTACTGTATGTGGGGGCCTCAGTAGTGGGGGTCTCATTGATGGGGGTCTCAGTGGTGGGGGCCCCCAAGGTTCGGGCTTGAATGGTGGGGGCCTTGTCATTGCATCATCCATCAGCGACTAAAGACAGAGAGCAAAGACAATATAATACTTGAAGTAAAATCTATAATACGGGAAGATTTTTGAACGAGTGGGACCCAATGAAAACATAAACCAGCGCGTCTCTGTCCAATCGTTGTCCGTCTGTCCTTCCAGAACATGGTCAAATCAGCGTGGCTCGCGGCTCTGGTGAGGGCGGTGCGATCCGGGATGGCGTCCGCTGTCTGAGCACGCTCGGCTCGCCGTGACGTGAGTATCGGGCTTTGGGCGCCGCGGCGCCACCGTAGATTCTCTGGACCCGCCCGCCCCACGGATGCGCTGGAGAGAGCGCCATGCGGGAGTGTGGATCTCGCCGTGGCGCCACCCAGGGCCACGGGGACCCGGCTCCACCGCCACCCCCGTCACCTGTCTGAGGCTGAGGAGACTGGGGGAGCGTGGTTCCCCTCGACGGGTCACCCATGACGGCCTTCACACCCTCCTGAACATGGATGTGCCACTTATTGGTTGACAGCACGAAACGGGGCGGAGACTAAGCATGGATAGACAGTCAGTCTATGACTTCAGTGTGGATAGACATGTCTTATGGATGGGGTGTCGGTGGCACGGAACCTGCCTTCTGCATCTTCCTGGCCTCACAGAGCACAACGGCCATCTTGAGCCCGCTGTTGACCTCAAAGGTCTAGTAAACACAGGAAGTATCAATCTCAGAGGCTTAAGACGTTGTCTGAAGGCCAGTGTACTTTTGTCTCCTCTTACGAGCCAAGCTACTTCATTCCCTTCGCCCAGGATGATAGTAGATGAACAATCAACGTTAACGCGACGGTGACGTGTAGGGTTCATGGAGTACAGAAGTTCCAATTCTTCCATAGAATTCTATTTCCATGGTCCCAATAGAATTAGGTTGCTTGAGGTCCCACTAATATAAAAAAAAACAACCATTGTGTAATTACCACAGCCTGCAGGACAAATGTGCCATTAAAGACTCGAAGATGGAGTTCAGAGAAAAAAAAATAGAACATGGATGCATGTTTTTCATAGCTGTTTGTGTGTGTGTGTACAAAGAACACAAAAGGAGAGTCAGAATGTGTATTTTAGTGAGAACAACAGATGGAAAGCAACTCACTAACCCTGATGTCAAGATACTGGCATTCTTTACTGGCATTTCATTCCAAAATGTAAAGATACCAATGATTAAATCAGAGATTATGTTTGATGCAATCACACACACATACACACACAATAATAATTTGTAAGTTGCTTTGGATAAAAGTCTCTTCTAAATGAGTAAAATGTAAATGTAAAAGGCAAGGGGCCAAACAAGCGGACGTAAACATGGGACAGAGGGAGAGAGAGAGAGAGAGAGAGTGTGTGTGTGTGTGTGTGTGTGTGTGTGTGGCATATGGCAGCATGGTGTCCCCCCATCCCAGAAAGGTGGGGGGAGGGTTGTCAAGGGAACTGAGGGGGGCAGGTGTGTATGCGTGGAGGTTATCAGGTTTATGATTTTGTGTGTGTGTGTTTGTGTGTGTGTTTAGTGTGTGTATGTGTGTGTGTGTGTTTAGAGAGTGTAAACCAGCTACAGTATTTTCTGTTTAGGCTGCAGCACCTGTCACTTGGGACAGGATATGACATCG
>NC_140242.1:18122864-18280364 GCF_949987555.1 Borostomias antarcticus
TTTGACCATGCATTAAAGTTAAGATTCGTGTAGGTCTACTTCATAAAGACACAGAAAGGTATTCGACCTGAGATACCTTAATAGGCCTATAGAACTCCGTGACATAGCATAGACCTACAGACACTAGCCTATAGGCCTACTCAGACAGAACAGACACTAGCCTATAGGCCTACTTAGACAGGACTACAGACAGTAGCTTAGGCCTACTCAGACAGAACTACAGACAGTAGCTAGGCCTACTCAGACAGAAGTACAGACAGTATCTTAGGCCTACTCAGACAGAAGTACAGATAGTAGCTTAGGCCTACTCAGACAGAACTGCAGACAGTAGCCTATAGGCCTACTCAGACAGAACTAGACACTAGCCTATAGGCCTACTCAGACAGAACTAGACACTAGCCTATAGGCCTACTCAGACAGAACTACAGACAGTAGCCTATAGGCCTACTCAGACAGAACTAGACACTAGCCTATAGGCCTACTCAGACAGAACTACAGACAGTAGCCTATAGGCCTACTCAGACAGAACTACAGACAGTAGCCTTTTGGCCTACTCTTTCTGTCACTCATCTCGTCACGCTTGTTGGACTGAGGCGCGAGAACAGCGGGATTTAAATGCGCAACAGCCGCAGCAATAATATTGCAAATCTGTCTCATATAAAAGTATTAATTTAGCCCGCGTCTTGACAGCAAAGGGAGGGAACGAATCAACCCACAGGCCTAAACACTTCAATTGGGAGGCGCGCATCTGTTCCCCACGCGCCGCCTCATATCGCTGTCGCAGGTCTCCAGGAAATACACTTTTAGTCATCTCATAAACAGGGATAGGCACTAAAGGCTAGATTACGCATGAAGAAAATTACATTTCACGACTCACAAGACAAAAGTTGATATTCCTATAGAAGTTTTATATTACATTTAACTATATCGCACCTGGTGTCACGTCTCAGTAGCCTAGCCCATGATAACGAATCTGAAGTTCTGGGAAATGATTGTAAGTTTTAAGTCAGTAAACTCTTTTGAATTCATGTGTCCCATAGGATCCCAGACCCTGATGATTAAAGTATCCACAGTGAGAATCATTGCACCCCGTGCTTCCCCCTGGTGGTGAAAGCGAGTTATCCGATTAGGCAAATTGAGCAGTTTGTTGTAAAAACAGCTCTACCACAACGATAAACTGAACAGGGTTTACTCCTTATATCCACAGTCAACTGCATGTCCTTTCCAGTCTGTCTGGTGGGGTCATTCAAGCATAAAGTGGGCAATGATTGTGTGTGGTTGTGTGTGCCAATGGCGTGACATCAGTAAATTCTGAGGCAATGTTTACTCCTGCTAACTGTGATTAGATCACGGACATCAATCTGGATAAAGGGGCAGTTTGCCTGTCTTAAAGAAGCACCGTCCTCCCAAAATATAGCCACAGTTCATTGGTCACCATCTGGAGAGGCAGTTACTCACTCTGACCTCAGCCTTGATTACAGCAGACAGACAGGCATGCAGTTAGACAGATAGACAGGCATTAGACAGACAGACAGGCAGGCAAAAACAGAGAGGCACGCAGGCAGACAGCCAGACGAACAGGCAGGCAGGAAGACAGACAGATAGGCAGGCAGACAGATATATGGAAAGAGATAGAAAGACAGACAGACAGACATAAAGACAGGCAGATGAACAGATAGACGGACAAACAGACAGGCAGACAGAGAGACAGGCAGACAGACAGACAGGCAGGCAGATAGACCAGTGATTAAACCATGAAATAAAAAATGAAAGTATCAGGTTAATCACCCTTGACTGGAACTGGGCAGAAGTGCATCTGTCTCCATCTAGTGGCACTTATGTGGAACACCCTTGTTTGGTAATTTAAGATATGTACAGTACTTTTAATAATTCCTGTGTGAGGAAATATTGGCGTTTCAGCAATGGGAAATTACACACGGTATACACAGTAGCTAATATACGTATATAAAAAAAGGAATCTAGAAAAACTGTGTAAAATATAGAATACATACATACATACATACATACAGTCAATATGTATAGCCTCAAAGGGTGCTGAGAGAGCACAGGCCCCGCCCATGAATGCATTTTGTTGGTGTAACCGAGTTGAAATGGTTAAACTCACTCCTCAGTATAAACATCGCCCACTCGCACCATCAAAGAGCTTTTCTGTGGCGTACCTGGTAGTGTGTTGTGTGACAGGTGGTCATGTCTGAACGCAGATCAGAGGACCTGGGTGTGATGCCAGAGTGGGCAAGTTGCAGGAGGAAGCACTACTGATGGCTGATGCACTGACACCTGTTAGATCAGCATGTGCAGTTGTTGAACGTGTAAGTGGATAAGATAATCAGACAGTGATTGATAGATAAGAGAGCAGCGAGATCCATCTCTCCCTCTGTCTTCCTCCCTAGGACATGTGCATGAGTGCATTTAGTAGTCGTAGGGTACAATAAAACCTCAATAATAAATAGATCTTAACGCACCTTGATTTCAAAAAGGCATTTGACACAATACACAGGTGTCATGATGAAAATCCTTAAGGCATAATATAAGGTGTTCCCCCCAATTTACTTCTGGCCATAAGGACCATGTATTCGAACACAAGGGCAAAGGTTGTGACGCCGGACGGCAACAGCGAGGATTTTGACATCATGGCAGGAGTGTTACAAGGGGACACCCTCGCACCCTTCCTCTTTATAAAAGTCCTGGGCCTCATTTATAAACGTTGCGTAAGTACAAAAGCGTGCGTAACCCATGCTGAGCAACTTTCTACGCAACTTTTGGTATTTATAAAAAACGAGCTTAACGATAAATTGGCGGAAGGTGTGCGTAACTCTACGCACACTCCGACCGTCCCGTAACTACGATAAGCACGTTTCTGGAGAAAGGGGAAAACGCGACTCCGATGGCAGAGGGATGAAACTCGGGAAAGTCTGCAAATCGCATGACATATTGAATAATAAATACATCGGTCGCTGCAAGAAACCAATGTGTCACACAGTTTAAATGGAATCAATCGCCACCGTAGCCTAATCATTAAATAATGTCTGGATTGCTCATCAGAATGTCCTGAAAGTCACTGGGTGACACCCTGAAGTGGTCTACTAGTACTGTGAAGTGGAAGTGTTGATGCATTATGGCCGGTCTCCTTTTTATCCTAATCTGAAATTGCAGGAAACAGTAGGTTGTATAAGACAGTTAAGAGGGCTTTTATTTTGAAATGCCACATCTAAATGTCGTGAAAATCACTGTGTGACACCTTGAGGTGGTCTACTAGTACTCTGACATGGAAGTGTTGAGGCATTATGGGCGGTCTCCTTTTAATCCTCATCTGAAATTGCAGGAAACAGTAGGTCATATTGCACAGTTTAGAGGGCCTTTATTTTGAAATGCCACATCAGAATGTCCTGGAAATAACTGGGTGACACCCTGAGGTGGTCTACTAGTACTGTGAAGTGGAAGTGTTGATGCATTATGGGCGGTCTCTTTTTAATCCTAATCTGAAATTTCAGGAAACAGTAGGTCATATAGCACAGTTTAGAGGGCCTTTATTTTAAAATCCCACATCAGAATGTCGTGAAAATCACTTTGTGACACCCTGAGGTGGTCTACTAGTACTCTGATGTGGAAGTGTTGATGCATTATGGGCGGTCTCCTTTTAATCCTAATATGAAATTGCAGGAAACAGTAGGTCGTATAGCACAGTTTAGAGGGCCTTTATTTTGAAATGCCACATCAGAATGTCCTGAACATCACTGGGTGACACCCTGAGGTGGTCTACTAGTACTGTGACGTGGAAGTGTTGATGCATTATAAGCGGTCTCCTTTTAATCCTAATCTGAAATTGCAGGAAACAGTAGGTTGTATAGGACAGTTAAGAGAGCCTTTATTTTGAAATGCCACATCAGAATGTCATATAAATCACAGGGTAACACCCTGAGATGGTCTACTAGTACTGTGAAGTGGAAGTGTTGATGCATTATGGATGGTCTCCTTTCAATCCTAATCTGAAATTGCAGGAAACAGTAAGTCGTATAGGACAGTTTAGAGGGCCTTTATTTTGAAATGCCACATCAGAATGTCCTGAAGATCACTGGGTGACACCCTGAGGTGGTCTACTAGTACTGTCAAGTGGAAGTGTTCATGCATTATGGGCGGTCTCCTTTTAATCCTAATCTGAAATTGCAGGAAACAGTAGGTCGTATAGGACAGTTTAGAGGGCCTTTATTTTAAAATGCCACATCAGAATGTCCTGAAAATCACTGGGTGACATCCTCAGGTTGTCTACTAGTACTGTGAAGTGGAAGTGTTGATGCATTATGGGCGGTCTCCTTTTAATCCTAACCTGAAATTGCAGGAAACAGTAGGTTGTATAGAACAGTTTAGAGAGCCTTTATTCTGAAATGCCACATCAGAATGTCCTGAAAATCACTGGGATATACCCAGAGCCAGGGGTGGTCTGCTAGCTCTCTGGATTGGAGTAGGTGCCGCATTATGGGCGATTTCCTTTTATTTCCAATCTGAATATTAAGGAAATTGTTATGACAATTTAGAGGTCCTTTATTTTGAAATGCCACACCACAACCGCCTTTCACTTCTTTAATCAAACCATAGTTATTTGACTTCACTACTTGTCGGTGAATGCGACGGTGGTAAGTCCTTACAAGAGAAATAACGATGTACCGTAATGACGCTAATGTTTGCGCAAAGGGGAATTGGCTGTGGCCCACATGACTTGTATTTCCAAATTGAAGGCTGGCTTGACCGCAGTAATAAAAGCCACATTACGTTGATAACACAACACGACAGGAGCCTATAGGCTTATCATAGTAATGATTCCGTATGTCGATGGCCTACAACTATAATAAGGCCTATACCGCACCAAACAAATGTTGCATTCGGCGTTGAAGTATATTTATTCAGTTAATCATTTATTTAGTTAATTATTCGTATGTTTAATTATCCACCTATTCATTTGTTAATGTATTTATGTATTTATAGCCTATATTTGATTAGGCTTTTATGTAAACCCGAATCACCACTGCTCTCCGCTCGGCTCTGC
Source organism: Borostomias antarcticus (assembly GCF_949987555.1). NCBI lineage: Eukaryota > Metazoa > Chordata > Actinopteri > Stomiiformes > Stomiidae > Borostomias > Borostomias antarcticus. The sequence continues at coordinate 18,127,927 of NC_140242.1, forward strand.
AAATTGACCGACTGACGTCTGTTTTAATTTAATAATAATTAAAAAATTATGTTGGGTGGGATATGTTTGCAGCAAGTGGATTTCAAGATCAATGTTGTGTTATCGGCAAATGTCATAATTTATGTGTGATGCACTCGGATCATGACTCGGATGCACTCAAGCACTGTGTCACATGAGACGCGGTGGACTATGGGTATTTTCTGCTCCTAAGTCCGCGAAATTGTAATTAATTATACGAAAAATTCTTTTCGTACTTACTTAGCTAAGCAAACTTAGTTACGTGGATTCTACGCAACGTTTATAAATGAGGCCCCTGGACTATGCCGATGACATCAGCCTGATATCTAACCACGTGAAGCACAAGAGCTCCTGACCAGAGAGGAAAAGAATGTGCCAAGATGGGTCTTGGTCTGAGCGCCAAGGAAACTGAGGTCATCACCTCACTTGACCTAAAAAAAGTCACATAAATGTCACAGCCAGATATTTACACCATAGAGAATCCTGCATGAACATATTAGTAGGCCTACATACTGTGTTGAGAATGAGTTGTGGGACTGGACTGAGCATGGATTCACTGATTGACTGATTTGATTGGATTGAACACAGGTGGGACTGATTGAAATGTAGCTGACAAAAGACAAATTAAAAATATTGTTAAAAATCATGTCACACAGAACAATGGAGTATGCATTCACATTTTTATTCTGAATCCCCCTGGATTTGAACTCTTGTTGAGCTACCTGCCATGTGAGAAGCCATAGATAGTTTCACACTGACTTAAACATCACAATCACAAGGGTTGCATGTAAATATCACAGGGGCATGTAACATGGAGGTTTCAGCAATTTCCACAAAATGTTTATTAAAATTAAACCAAAACCAAAGACTAAACAATAAAACCAAGGTATACATTCAAGTGGAGAACAAAAGACAAAGCTTACCACACTTACAGGTTAGCAAAGGACAGCACCAGGGACAACGCACAGTTACAGCAAATAATGAACACACAAATAATAAACACACCAATAATGAAGACACTAATAATGAAGACAATAATGAACACACAAAAACAAGAGGGGAACATGTAGGCTATATACACAGACTAATCAGACAGGTGGAAACTAATCAAACAATCAGTGGCACAGGTGTCCTCTCAATCAAGTCAATTTAGCCAGTTGTAGTCCTAGGGTCCACTATTGGGGCAGGGTTGCCAACAACAACTTCTATGATTGGTGGAGACATTACCGTTGCACTATAGGATTGTGGGCAGTGTATTTTTTCCTGTATGAACAGCAGTAGTTTGAGGGGACAAATGTGGACAGACTTCAAAATACTGTCAAAAATACAGGCCAAACATTTGTTTTAGACCTAGGCTATTTGTTGTGCAGTAAAAGGAGACTTAAAGGAAAATGCTCGTTTTTGACAACCTGGACCTTATTTACGACATATTATAAGAAGTTTGACTCACCGAGATCACTTTGGTGTAGTTCGGAGGCCTGTAGAAGAAATTTAAAATCCAGCGCGAGCCAGTATATCCATGTAATGACGGTGGACGGGGCAACGAGAATGCTGTTTCTCAAAATCTATTTTCGGCCGCTAAACGGTTGTTTTCATCAATCAGATTGGATGAATCGACAGTTGAGATTCCTCAACGCGAGCCATTGTAGTGGTTTTCAAATACGGGGTCTTTAGCCTCTGTAATATGATCTTTACACGCCTTTCCCCACTTGCTCCAGCACGCATGCGCACAGGCCAGCGCGCAGACTGGCTATTCTCCGGCTCACATTCTCTGCGCTACGATCGTTGTTGGTGCCGAGAATATTGTCGTCGTCATTCGTCCGCAACAATCCGATCGTAGCGCAGAGAATGTGAGGGAGAATAGCCAGTCTGCGCGCTGGCCTGTGCGCATGCGTGCTGGAGCAAGTGGGGAAAGGCGTGTAAAGATCATATTACAGAGGCTAAAGACCCCGTATTTGAAAACCACTACAATGGCTCGCGTTGAGGAATCTCAACTGTCGATTCATCCAATCTGATTGATGAAAACAACCGTTTAGCGGCCGAAAATAGATTTTGAGAAACTGCATTCTCGTTGCCCCGTCCACCGTCATTACATGGATATACTGGCTCGCGCTGGATTTTACATTTCTTCTACAGGCCTCCGAACTACACCAAAGTGATCTCGGTGAGTCAAACTTCTTATAATATGTCGTAAATAAGGTCCAGGTTGTCAAAAACTAGCATTTTCCTTTAAGATTGATACAGCAGAGGGAAGAAGGCCAGGAACCCCTCTCCCCTCCGCTATGAGCCTAGCCTACAGCAAGGTTATTATAGTTAACGAAAACTAACTAAAAAACGAAAACTAGGTGTGAAAAAACATTTTAGTTAACTGAAATAAAAATAAAAACTAGACTTTACAAAAAAACGATAACTAACTAAAACTGTATTGTGTGTTTACAAAACTAACTAAAATAAACTAAAATGATTGAGAAAATGTCCTTAGTTTTAGTATTTTTCATTTCATACATAAGCCTAGTATTTTGGGTGGATATGAGATCTATCCTCCATTTTCTTTAGCTGTGCTCCTGCGCAGAAGTAACCTGACGTGCGCCAGATGGTTTGTTTCACACGGAGTGAAACAACATGAGCTCACGAGATCAGGATGGTCTCACAAGGCTAGCACAGAAGAATAAAAAACTAAAACTAATACTGAAACTAATAAAAACGAAACTAAAACTAAGCATTTAAAAAAACTAAAAACTAAACTAAACTAGCAAACCTGCTTTAAAACTAATCAAAACTAAACTGAAATTGAAAACAAAAAGTTAAAACGATATAAAAATAAAAACTAATGTAAAAAGCAAAACTATTATAACCTTGGCCTACAGTGAGGCAGAAATCACATGTGCATTTCATATACAGAATATCTATTATCTACTGTATACCACAAAACGGCTTTCCTAGATCAATTGTATTAACTGAGATATCCGCTGGAAAAATGTGAATTTTTCCCCCGTAGTCAGATTGAGCTCTTATGTCCACAAAGATGCTTCAGTGACCGCAAAAACATTTCCTTGTTTACTGCTGCCCAACACTCAGCAAAGAAAGGAAAGAGTTCAATACCCAAAAGAGTTCCTCACGAAACTGGCGGATGTTGGTAAGAATAAGTTAAAATTATAATTTGTCTCATGAGGTTCACCTGTTTGTAAATTTCCACGTGATTTACAGGTGGCTGTTCTTGTGCATGTCTATTTTGGTCATACAGGTTACATGATGGAGAAGTGTGTTTGCAGCAAAAAAGGTCCCCAAAATGTAGAGAGAGTGAGTGAATGCGCACTTCACTTAATTCCACAAATTGCACAGAATTTGAGAATGTTGGCATTGTCAGTGTTCTATTTCGTGGATCTCCGCCCCATAGGGCTAGCTCCTATTGGCTAGTGAAACCTTGCTAGCTTCAATTGACTGAAGAAAAAAAACGATACACGCACCTGTGTTCAACCAGGTAGGCTACACCTGTAGGTTGTCGCTAATCGGTCTGTGTGAAAAGAACAAGAACGTCCTCTTTGACCCTCCGGTAAGTGAATCTGGTTGTTTGGTTCAGCTGTTACATGTCTAAATAGAACATAACATGCCCTAACAACCGGCTACGTGGGTCCAGTTTGAGCTGCAGAAGTCCTCCCTGCGGAAACAGCATACGTGACGACCGCAGGCCTCGCCGGTAGTGAGTATGACGGCAAAAAGGACTCCAGTCCCATCGGAAAACTGTGATGAGCTCTAATCGAGCTGTGATGTCTTTTCCTGCTAAAATACCAGACCTGCAGACCGCACTGCGATGAGTCCGGCTCGAGCCGCGGAGTCTTCCCTGCGGAAACGGCAGATGTGACAACCGCAGGTCTCGCCGGTATTGTACTAAATTGCCTGTTAACGAGTACGACAGGACCGGGCCGGCCAGGGCTCCGGTCCCATAGGAAAACTCTGAGGGGTCCGGCACGAGCCACAGAGTCTTCCCTGCTGTTACAGCAGACGTGACAACTGTAGGTCTTGCTGGTGAGCCGGTTTCACTTCTGAGGGACAGCCAGTGTGAGAGGGGAGAATTGATGGCAGCCTCGCCTAGACATGTCAACATCAGCAGGTTCCGCTCCGCTCCTTGGGTGTTTTTTTGGAAAACTGACGCTCAGCCTTATCAACAGTAGGCCTGTTGTGTGTGGCGGTGTTCTCGCTCTATTTCACAAATGCACGAGTCGCCTAGCTCATGCTTAGCAGCTCTGCATGATGCATAAGATGGGGAGGTTTTCCCATGAAGCATCAGGAATGCTCATACTCTTGTCTGACTCTCTCATGCGTCACTGAATCTGACGGGAGCCACAGTCTCAGCTAGATAGCAAATGAGAGGACAAGTTTCCCAGAATTATCGAGAATGAATGTGGCTCTCTCTCTCTCTCTCTCAGCATGCATGCTCCGGCTAGCTCGCACGCTGCCGGTATGCAGAGCTTCTGTGAACTGTCTGGATGTGTAACTCGACTCGAGCGGCAGAGTCTTTCCCCGTTTTTTTGGGCAGGTAGAGCGGCTAGATGCCGGTCGTGCGTGACTGTCTTTTGCCCTACCCACCACGCTCTCGTAAGAGCAGCGGTGGCAATGTTTCCATGCGAGGCGACAATCAAATACAGTTGATTGTATGTAATATTAGTTTTCATGCGCTTGCTTGTGATAATGTACAGTTTGCACCTCATGTTGAGTTTAGGGTAGCTGACACATGGCGGAGCCGTGCTGTAGCTCCTTTGCACAATGGGAGAGGGAGGGGGTGGGGGCTGTGAGTATGACAGGACCGGGCCGCTCAGAGGAAAACTCTGAACTCTGTGTCCGGTTCGAGCCGCGGTGTCTTCCTCTACTGTCAAACTAGCAGATGTAACAACCACTGGCCCCAACCGTGGCGTTCAACTAGAATCGTTGATCAACCGTTGCCTTGTTTGAATGTTGTAGCCTATCCTCGGTTTGGGCGGCAACATGCTTTTCTGTTCCTACGGCAGCTAAAACATTTACGCTTGCCGACGGGGACAGAGTGGGAAAGTGTCTCACGGCATGCATGACTCAACTAGCTAACGCTCAGTTACTCTGCGTGTCGTTGTCGACACTCTGGTTCTTATTCAAATGAGATGATAAGTTTCCCCGAAAATGTCGAGAATAAAAGCGGCGCTTTCTTTCTCTCTCACAACACACATGCGCCGGCTAGCCCGCACCCTGCCGTTGAGCATAGCATTTGTGAACTGTCTGGGCCCCATTACTTTCTGCCTTCTCTAGCAGCGTAGAGCGCTGAGCACACGAAGGCTGGATATGCTAATGTTTTGACGAGATTCCCTGAACTACGAGGCTCTGTCGCTTTGTCTGAATGGGCAAATCGACAGCGGGTTGTCAGTAATGCGGACCCTGTAGATTCACCTCCTCATTTTATGAATGAAGTGCTTCTCGGCAGGAATGCCATTCACCCTCAGTGTGTAAAGCTGCGGCGCCGCTTTGGGATTTGCTCTTGGTTCTGAACCAAAGACATATTACCGAACGGGCCTACCGGGCCCAGGCCCAGAGGCCCAAGACCTCAGGGGGCCCTTTGCATTTCTTGTTGCAGGGACACCGATAGAAATTTAGGGTAAGATTCCTTACACAAACATTAATATTTTGAACAGTTTATAGGGGCCCACGTCTTATAAAAAAAGAGAGAAGCTTGTGTCAGCTAAATATTTTCTATAGCCTACTCGTTAATCTAATGGGTGGGAATGTAGGCTACCTTTCCATAGATAAGCTTTAAAGCTAGTCTATAGAGGGCACTATTAAAGTTTGTGAACTCGAGACAGATCACACAGGTGCAGGTCACAAGGTCAATTGATTCAATCTGTTTTATCTTGACAAAGAACCGTACATGTAAAATGGAGCACCGTCAGCAGCAAAACAAAAGATTTGAAAAGAAAAAGAGGCAGTAAGATGCTTTAAAGCAGGTTCCCTGCATTTCCAGTTTTTTAAAGAAAACAAACTGAGAACAACAGTGTTGCGGCGGAGGCTTTATGGGGGGTGGGGGAGCTGGTGGGGAGGGGGGCCCCTCTACACGTCCAGACGCAGGGGCCCATTTTTTCATGATCCGTCTATGTTCTGAACGCAGTATGTTAAATGGAAGTTTGAACCAATGGAGCAAGTCTCTTTCCAGTGGCTCTCTGTGAAGACCGCGCTGCTCCTTGCGCTGACATCGGGCAAGTAGGTCAGTGATTTGAGAGCGCTGACCGTTTCTCTCATCACGGGTGATGGGAGCAAAGCTGTTTTGCGCACGGATCCATCCAGCGAGGAGGAGGCCCGCTTACATTTATTGTGTCCTGTGTGTGCGCTGACAATGTTCAGCACACGGCTGCGGTCAGTACTACCACCCCCCCCCCCAGCTGTTGGTTTGCCACGGCCCGGAGAAGGTGGGTTCACTGCTGTCTAAACAGCATCTCTCCCAGTGGATTTGTGAGGGCATCTCTGAGTCTTAGGAGACTACGGGTCGCCCTCTGCCTGGGGCTGTTCGGGCACACTCTATGAGGGGCGTGGCCACGTCGGTTGCCCTATTCAGTGGTGTGTCTGTGGAGGACTTTTGTGCGGCGGCGACTTGGTCGTCTCCGTCTCCTTTTGTCCTTATTATCTTTTATCCATGTCCTCTGTCTCTGTGGCGTCGTCGGTGCTAGGCACAGCCGCCAGCACGGGTCAGCATTAGACATGGTGTCCCAGGGCGAGACCGTCAGGTAAGTGATGGTCCGCTCCTGTCTGTGGGTGAGGCTAGGACGGGTTATGTTACGCTGTAACCGCTTCCGGTCCGGCTCTCCCCTCACATACCGGCCTCCTCCCCCGAATACATTTTTAGTGATTTTAATATGCAAATTATGCTTTTTGGAGCGTTTTGAAACTAGAATTTCTGTGTGCGAGTAGATACATGGCTCTTGCGAGGCGCATAATATATCCATCCCAATTACAACCCCAAATACAATTATGTAAATATCCAGATTCACAGTGGAAACATTTTTATCAGAATTTCAATGTTTCTTTTTCCCTACAGATATCTCATAAAAAGTTAGTTATTTACTTAAGCAACCAAACAATTATTTTTTTACACTTTATTCTCCCTGTTGCCTCTCAAAAAAAGACAACCAACCTCCATTGCCTGAAATGCAGGTAAGAATGAGACAGGGAGACATGATAGCTTTTAGGGATGCTCCGATCTGAATTTTTTAGGCCGTTACCAATCACCGATTATTTTCCTCAGGATCGGCTGATACAGATACCGATTTATAAAAAAACACACACAAAAAACGACTTCTCCTCTTAGAATGGTCTTAGCCATATTATTGTATCGATATGATGACACTGTCTTTGCTTGCATATTTTTAGATTAAGGTTGCCCATTATTATCACTTATTAACTGATGAATAGGCCCTCCAAATATTACTCTGTATATATCAGATTCAATAGACTTCACACTTCAGTATACAGTATACCATTCGGACCAATGCCAAGTGATTAAAACCAGGCCAGGTCAAGCCTGGTTTATGTGTGTTGGCTGGCTTGTTTCTGTGCGGGACTGGTTGGACGGTAATGTTTGATAAATAAAGATAGGTCTTGTCACCTGGACACATCAGTTCCAATACTTCCAATGCTAATCCAGTACAATAAGAGCGGGATAGCCAGTTAGCTCATGGTCTCACAACAACTAGCAGCAGCTTCCATAACATTAATGGTAGCGGTCAGTGGCGAAAGCAGTTACACTGATGATAACATAAAGTCATCCCCACCAGGAAGCCCGGTCTCCTGGGTGGGAGTCCAATGCTTTCACCACTACTCTACTTGTGCAGTGGAGATCGGCGGGTGGGTTTTGGTGTCCTTCTTCCAGTCCCTAGTGTGGGTTGGGGTTAGAATATGGGTTGGGGTTGGGAAAGGATCTGATCTATAAGGCAAGGGGTAAAGGTTGGAGTGAAAGGATGAACATGTGGAGGTTTGGGGTATAGTCCCATAAAGTCATCCCCACCGGGTCTTCAACCCCAGTCTCCAGGGTGGGAGTCCAATGCTCTCACCACTACTCTACTTGTGCAGTGTAGAAGGTAGGTTGATTTTGGTGTCCTTCTTGATTTTGGTGTGCTGGGACTACTGCCTCTTGTGGTGCCAACAGAGAAATGCAGGCCAACATTGTCCGCAGTAACGGAGGGGAGGGAGGGAGGGAGGGAGTGATGACCGGACGAACGCTATACTAGGTGCGCTGGCACTGTAAGTCATGCACAAAAAAGCATCAATACATTAAGCTAATTTCTCCATCACCACCTAAAGCTGTGCCAGTCAACAGTCAGTCTAATCACTGAAAATAAACCACATAGGCGTAGAGCGACTGGTGCATCACATCCTATACAAAAATTAATTACTATAGGATTTGAAGTGTCCTACTCCTATTGTAATGAGGACTGTCTGTCTATAATGCAGTAGCGTACCGTGGGGTCTTGCACAGGGTCTTCTCCGACATTGTTATTACTCCCAATGCCCCCCAACCCCCCCCCCCCCCTGCACACCCCGTACACACACGCAGATAGGGAGAGAAACTATGCATGTAGGGGTCAGTGGAGTCTTTTGGCTTTGATGTTCTGGGACTACTGCCTCTTGTGGTAGCAGCAATGGAATTGCAGGTCAACAACAGACCGCAAGACGCACGGACAAAAAGGATTCCCTCTCCTTGGTGTGTCGGCTTACAGCCAACACACACAAAAAAGAAAGTTGTGTTTTTTGTTGTGTAATTGTTTTCCGTGACTTTTATTTTGGAATTCCTTGAAAGAAAGCTCCCGGACATAAGTTTAGTTTCTGCTTGAGGGGCAACTATTAGTGTCCTCTATCCTAATTTTAAACCGCAAAAATATCCAAACTACAGCTGATCATAGACCTGGTCCAGGGCGATATCCTACGGATAACTCCCTGTTACTCTCAATGCAATTTGCCTATGAAAGCGCTCCATCGGCCCGGTCGTCCGAGTCTACAGACAAAACCGTTTCGTTACTCACCAAAGTAAACACATCGTTGGAAAGATGAACGCCTTTTCTCCTAAGTCGCTACAGTTTGTAGTCCCCCACCTTTCAAATAAAAGGCAAATTTGTACACTTAAATGTTTTGTATCCACAGCGCATCGACTGTCTTCTTCTACCGGTGAATCGGCGCTCTCCGCTTTGTTTAGCCTACTCACTGCTGCCGCCCATGTCGGGGATGATGCATTACATCTTAAATGGTGTTGAGAGACTTTAAGACGTAATGATCAGAGATTTCGTTAACAAGTGCAAGCAGCAGCAGCTTTGGAGATATTTGGGCTGTATGAAAAAACGCTGTATGAGGAGATCCTGGGAGAAAACTCGCGCAATTGGAATGGATGTTGGACGCTGTTGACATGACGTTTACGTTATTCAACTGGAGATCAAGCAACGTTACATCCAACAACAGGAGCTGTATTTATACCCTCGTCTGCTGAGGTTAGTCACCATTTCACGTTCTGAATTGACCCACCACCCAACATTTAGCTTGTAGCATCCAAGTTTGTACTTATATCTATGCCAAGCTAACCAGTTAGTATTATCCAATAAGGTTTATTCTAGCCTGAACATCAAACGCAGTCACTCTCACCCCCCCCCCTACCCCCTCCCTTTTTGGAAAACTCCCCGGATCTGCACGATTCATATGAATGACCCAATTGACAAAAAAAACGGCGATTGTAGCCGAAAGGCGACTAGTTTGCAGGTATGAAGTATTGTCCAGTTGATACTTTTTCATGTGGTGGAAAAATGACATAAGTTTGTTTGCAGCATTCACATACGTGAGTGGTATCCAGCAGAAGTGCCGGGTCTTGCGCGGCCTTATATTCAAGCAATGCACAGGTATGACGCTTCCAGGGATGTGATTGGCTAACCCATTGTGCACGTCATATTAAATGGCAGGCATCATCAACAGTGGTCGAGAATACAGACACGTGACATGAGAAAAGGCGGTAAATCTTGCAGGGACAATGGGACAAAGGATGGTTATTCTGGAGCAGACAACGTCTAGGTGTGTTGACCTCCTGGAGGTCATCCTGTCATAAATTAGATTAGCACAGCTATGTGAAAGGTTGAGGGAGTTGGTGAGGTGGTGAAACTACAATTTCTATGACAATTCCCCCGTTTGTACCTAACCAGGCACATAAAAATATAGAAATATCAAATATAAAATCCAAACACAAAGTGTAAACATTCAGCTATGCTATACATGTGGAAAGGAAGTAATAGGCTAGCAGCAAGTCCTCCCAAGTTAGTTTTCGAGATACCCCTACCCGAGTTAGAACAAAACACAACCATGCTTTTTCATATCCCCTATGTGTCCCATTAATGAGATGGATGGTTGTGGAACTTTAGTTTTGTGGAAAATAAGTTTTTGGGGCTATTCTTTAGACCTACCCCAATATCTGAAAAAGAGCCAAATTAAGCCTGTCCGATTAGGGGTGAGGTGACAAAAAAAAACATAATTTGATAATACTCACTCAGATTTTTTTTGCTGTGGTATGAAGTAGGTACCTGCCCAATATAACCAGAGAGTCAAATTTGTATTTTTATATAAATAAATACTGATATAAGCTCATGTAAACATAGCTTTAACTTAGGCGGAAATTGTATTTTTGTGGATAGGACAAGAGCACTCCTTAACTTTTCTCTTATTCATCGGGAAAACAGATTCCCATTGGATATACTGTTACTGGTTGGCCTAGGGTGCTGTTGAACTAAAAACAGATGGTTGTGTGGATATATATTTTGTTTTTTCTTGCAAACAATGCGACTTAAAGACCTACTACTTCTCTGGAACCAAACAAATTAGATGATTACAAAATGCTCATATTTGGAGAGGGAAAGGCCAGGTGCTGTAGGCTACACCAAACAGTCAAAGTGTGAGTGTATAACCCAATAAAGCTTATTAAAATTACAAACATAAAGATCCAAGGTGTAGGTAGAATCATTTTTTTTTAAATAATCCATTTAATTAAGAACCAAGAACCTACCATACAAAAATAGAACAGATGCATAAAATAAAGTGTGTGTGTGTGTTTGTGTGAGTGTGGAGCAAATGCTACTACTCCAGCCTGTTGCTAAAGTATCTCCCCAGTGCCTCAGTCTTGCTGCCCCTAGAGTATCTCCCCAGTGCCTCAGTCCAGCGGTCCCTAGCTCATATTCTCTGTGTCCTGCGCTGACGTCCACTCCCCTCATGCCCGGGTGGCCTTCTCCCCCTCACTCCTTGATTGTTCTCCTTTTGAAGCTTCCATGTTTCCCTGTGTCTTTGCCCAGTCCTTTTTTGCTCCATGCTTTTTGTGATCCCCAGCTTTCTCCAGTATTTTAGTCCCTGTGTTTGTCCAGTCCCTGTGGTTCCTCTGTGCTTCTGTTCCTTGTTCGCCATGCTCCAGTCTTCCTGTGTGTAAGTCTGGTTTGTCTTATTGACACGTCTTTGTTTGTTTTCCCTTTGTTTGTTGGTTGTCCATTTGTCCTCTCCCCTAGTTCAGTGTTCCCCATTGACTTTCCAGGATGTTCATTGAAAATGAGCCTGTCTCCATAATTTTGGACCAACTTTTCTTTGAGTTTCCATGACTTGTATACTGTAGCTGATTCTTCCACTTTACTACATAGCTCTCAGTTACAGCACTCAGTGTTGTGACAGTCATATTATCTGAAAAGACTGTCTCATTTAACTTTATAAATTAGCTATAAAATAAGTAGCTACTGTAGACTATTAGTTACCATTACAAAAAAAGCCTGCAGGAAGTCTAGCTTTTTTATTTTTTATTTTATTTAACCTTTATTTAACCAGATAAGTCAATTGAAAACCAATTCGCATTTGTAATGACGACCTGGCCAAGAGGCAAAACAGAAAGCAAGTCTATACATAAAACATAAGTAAAATACGTAATAAATAATCAAGTAATTAAACAACAAGGATCAGGTTTAAAAACATCACAACATCCCAAAATATACAATATCTAAACAAAGTATAGAAACCACATAGGTCAGTTTAAAAACATGACAACGTTTCGGCAAAACTGTGCCATAGACCAGGGAGGTTATTTCAAAAACAGGTACAGTGATCAGAGATTATTTCAAATAAAGAGTTGTTAAAGGAGGGTAATGAAATGAAGGTGTGGAGTTTTAGTGACTTTTGTAACTCGTTCCAGTCGGTAGGGGCAGCAGACTGGAAAGAGTGACGGCCAAAGGAGGTGCGGACTTTGGGGATAACCAAGGTGATGAGTTTGCAGGAGCGTAGAGTGCGTGTACTGGTGGAAATGTTCAGTAGTGAGTGGAGGTATAGGGGGGTATTACCGTTGATGGATTTGTAAATGAGCTGGTACCAGTGTATTTGTCGTCTGGTGTGGAGTGATGGCCATTCGATAGATAAGGTTAGCCAGCTAAAATCTCTGCCTTATGGCTACTATTCATTAAGTCATTATATTACTAATTAACATTGAACACATAATACACAATTGACTCATCCTTCCAATATCAGCTTTTTATAAATAACCTAGGTCTGGCAGCAGTAACGTTAGCACTCCTGGGCACAAGCTGCAGCTGTGCGGCGCTGCGGATGTCAGGGACGGGCCGCCGGTTGCAGCATTGTCGATATAAGTTCAGTACCCTGACGATTTTGGAATTTTGCTCAGGAGTTCAGCTTCTCAAACTTCTTTTTCTTTATTTTCTTTTAATGTTTGACATCCACTGAACATAGCGTCTGCTACTAGGCTAATAGTTCTGCGTTAGATCAGAACCGCAGATGGCTCAGCAGATCAGAAGCCAGATCCCGCCCAGAACTAAACTGTTGCTGCCAACCTACTTAACCGGCCAACCTTAAATTTAAAGGGGTCCACGTTTGCAAAACTAACTTTTTCATTGTTTTTGCATATACATTTGAGTCTCTGATGGGCCTACTAACACACAAAGTATGAAGTGAAACAGTCATTTTGTTGTGGTCAGCCGAAATGAAAACGGGAAAAAGTAAGTCCCAGCAAGCCATTCAAATCTCCCTTGTCAAATTACGTCACAGTCTTGAAACTCATTATAATAATCCCGCCCCTATTTGAATACCTCCAATCATCTGTGTTAGTTTACCTGGCTATAAAGGCTGACATTATTTGCAGGTCCTGCTAGCTAGTATAATGTCCAGAACCGATGTTGATGTTTGTTTTCTAAGCGCACCGCCTACAGTATGATGCTAGAAGCTAGACTCTCAAAAAATAGATAACTGAATCAATTTGCAGCCCAAAAAGGCTGCTAAAGATAATACTTATTTACATAATAAATCACTACTCCTACTCCCAATTCCTCCCTTCTCCCTGACGATTTCACCAACTTCTTTGACAAGAAAGTTAACGATGTCAGATCCTCTTTCCCCCCTCCCCCGGTCAACACTCCGTGCACCAACCTCACCTCCCCGCCCCCACCCTCTCTTCCCTCTCTGCTCCCCCCCTCCTCTCCACGCCCCACCTTATCTCACTTTTCTCCCCTCTCCCCCAACGAGGTCCTCAACCTTGTAACATCTAACCGCCCCACCCATGGGCAATTTTATAGGGGGGGCAAGGGGAGGCAATTGCCCCCCCTGATTGGCAAGGAAGCTAGCACCAGCAGGCAGTTGCAGTTTGATGTTGTGATGTTAAGCTTTCAAATCAAAGCTTATTTGTACAATGCATTTCATACACAGAGGCAACACAATGCACTTTACAGAGAACTAGGTGGGCATAGGTCCCACCCCTATATATTCCAGAGGGAAGCAAAAAAAACAGTATCACCCGGGGGCCAGAAAAGTGAGCTGTAAAAATTCTTCCCTGACCCCTCTCAACAAGATGATCGAGCAAGCTCCTGGAGTATGTTTGTCTAACGGCTAAGAACATTTATTAAGCAATAAATTACATAAAATTGCATTTTCAGAGTAAGAAAGGCAAAAAAACATCATAGGAGAGGCATGGCAAACACTGGTGTATGTCTGTGTGCGCGTGAGTGTGAATGGGCCCAGATAGAGGCGAATATAATAATCAAATATAATATCTGAAAAATATTAAAGAGAGAAGGTCAAATATCATTTCTGAGCTCAGTTGACAGCCATAGCGCCCACAGAGCCACAAAATGCATTCATGGGGCTCTGTGCTCTCAGTTGTACTTGAGTTGGGGTGTCCTCACACCCCTCATTTCATAACTTTCTCCTTCCTCTTCTGGGTTTTGTGTAAGTTGTGTGTCTGACACTACTGAGTAAAGAAACCAGGCACTTCCCCTTTCCACCCCAATCCCACAACTCTCACATCCCCTGCAACTCATTGGGAGAATTGCTCAACTTCCTGCTTGGAAGAGCACAGCTCAGCGGAACACTACGGAGCGCTCTCCTCACAAGGCCACATGTAGGGTCTGTCCCTAGACGCACTCAGCTTCAGCTGCATCGTCTGGCTGAATCCCGGACCACCCCCAAATAAGGATGTGACACTATACTGTTACTGAAACACCAAACCTTTCTTTTCTTTTTTACAAAGCAAAATATACTTGGCAGTGCAGAAAAGTCAATTGTGGCGAGTGCCCCCAGGCTCTGGTACAATTTCATCGGGTGTGGGACAATGAGGCTGATGTCTACTGTACTTGTCATGGTCACAACACAGCAGCGTGTAAATGTCTGCTTACAGCATACTCTCGATCTCAATCAATACTGTAGGTGAAAAAAGCACTGGTGGAGAAAGGAGCGTGGCTATAATGTAGATATACTGTATGTACTGTACAGTACAGTATATCAAAACATCACTGACTGGACTGATCCGGCTTAAAAAGTGGCCTGACTGGGGCTACATTTCCCGGCCTGAATTGTTTCCCCATTCTGCCCCTGATGTTGAGTATGGCCTAGTGCTCGGTCATAAAGTCATATTGACATGCTCGTGATGTCTAGATGAAGTTTGACATCTCGGAGTGGATGACGACACATCACCTCAAGCTCAATCTGGACAAGACTGAGCTGCTGTTCCTCCTGGGGAAGGGCTGCCCGCACCGGGACCTGGCCATCACCATTGAAGACACAGTGGTGACCCCGACTCGGTCTGCGAGGAATCTGGGTGTGACCTTGGATGACCAATGGTCGTTCTACGCACATATCACATCTGTCACACGCTCCTTCAGATTCATGCTCTACAACATCAGGAGGATTTGCCCTTTCATCCTCACTGATGAAATGGCGCAGGTGCTCATCCAGGCCCTGGTTTTCTCCCACTTGGACTACTGCAACTCCCTCCTTGCTGGGGCCCCGACGTGACAACGTCAGCCATTAAACCCCTGGAACTTGTCTAGAAAGCTGCTGCTCATCTGGTGTTCAACCACCCCAAGTTCTCCCACACAATTTCCCTTCTCCATTCCCTATACTGGCTCCCTGTAGTGGCTCGCATCCAGTTCAAAACTCTGGCGCTAGCCTACAGGGCAATGAAAGGAACAGCCCCTTCCTACCTCCAGGCCATGGTCAAACCCTACACATCCTCCCGACCGCTACGCTCTGCTACTTCGGGGCGACTGGTTGCCCCGTCACTCCCAGGCCCCTGCGGCCGATCGACACGGTCACGGCACTTCTCTGTCCTGGCCCCACAATGGTTGAACGAACTGCCCACTGACATCAGGACAGCTGTCGCTGCCCATCTTTCGTTGTAGGCTCAAAACCCATCTCTTCAAGAAGTACTACCACGATCCTCCCTCTTAAGCACCTATTGTATTTGAGATTGCTATTCTATACTTTGCCTTCAGCACTAGAGTACGCTTTTAGTCACTTGTTTTAGAAAGGAGATGCACTTGTGAGTTCTGGCAAGTAGTAGTACATTAGCTTTTCCTACGTTAAATGCAATTATTGTTAGTCACTTTGGATAAAAGTGTCTGCTAAATGACTGTAATGTAATGTAATGTAACATAATGTAATGGCGAGGTTAATGTAATGGCATCACTACCTATCACACCGACAAAAACGACCAAAGAACATGTGAGATGCAAGCGATGCACGACACAAGAAAGAAACTCACGACGTGGACTTTTAGCCTATCTATCCGGAGATGACACTTGTGCAGGTCCATTAGAATGAAATAGAAAGTTTATTTGCATAGGTACATTGAAATTGTTATTGTTATCGCTTGTCCTTTCCGTGTCTTATCAGCACTTATCAATTCATCATTCCAGTCCTAGGTACGCAACTAAACATTAAACTTCTTGCTCTGAAATGGCCAGTGGATGCCCCATTGTCACCAGCAGACTACCCAGAGTCCGATAGATACCCCGGGTCTGCTGTGGATGTCGTAGAATTTAGTAAACACACACACACACACACACACACACAGACATACACCAGTCCACTTCCGGCTTTAGGCCTTGACCTGGGCCCAGTCCCCCTTCCCCTCACCCTAACCTGGGTCCGTATCCTTTTCCTACCCCCACCCTACCCCCGACCCCTGCCTCTACCTGGACCCATGCACACTCGCAGACACACAGACATAGACCAGTGTTTTCCATGTCTCTCCTATGATGTTTGTAGCCCTTCTTACTCTGAAAATGCAATTTAATGTAATTTTTGCTTTATAAATCTTCTTAGCCGTTAGACAAACATACTCCAGGAGCTTGCTCGATCGCCCCTTTGAGAGGGGTCAGGGAAGAATTTTTACAGCACACTTTTCTGGCCCCTGGGTGATACTGTTTTTTGCTTCCCTCTGGAATATGTAGGGGTAGGACCTAATCCCACCTCCCTTGTTCTCTGTAAAGCGCATTGTGTTACCTCTGTGTATGAAATGCGCTATACAAATAAAGCTTTGATTGATTTATAAAGGATCCAAAACTGGCAATTTACTATCTTAGTCTAGCAGTCTAATCCTCATCTACAGTAGCCTTCTTATCCCATCTGATCACGGATGACAGTGTCTGTGTCGGCAGTGCAATTAAATAGGCTAATATTCAAGTATACAGTCATGCGGCGTCATTTGTTGTCTATTGTATAGGCAAAATCAATTGTTATTGTCTTTCGTACAGGCAAAGTGTTCAATTCCACCTCTGAAGGTCATGCCTGCATGTTATGTTGTGTTGATGGTAGATAGCAGTTTACCTGATGTCCATTGGAAAAAAAACCTCTCAAGGCCACTTCAGGTTATGATAACGAGATAATTTGCATGTTGATGAGATCCCCATTACAATCCTCAGTTATACTATTAAGTTGTGGTTAATAAGTAGATCACAATGGGACACATACGTCTACTTTGTTGTAGATAACAATGAGACATGCTGAGTTGGATTTTTGCTTTATTAATCCCCTTTGGGAAATTGGCTGTCCACCCCAGCTCACAAAAGACAAATGTACACAGACACAGAGAAAACAATGTTTTTTAGTTCAATTTAATTCTATTTGCAACATCCTGTAAAATCACAGAGCCAGCTGTGTGGGCTGTCTGTATGATACTTATACAACATGTTTTATACTTCCATGTGAAAATAACATGAGAAAATAATAACATCTATCTAAAAAATCTAATTCATAATTAGATTCATGTTCTTCACCTAAAACAAGTGGACCAATATTATTGTCTTCCCCCTGTCCTCTCTTCTCTCAGGGTCCTCTCCTGCGCTCTGGGTCCTGCTGGGGGTGGTAATAACTCTCTGTCTGGTTGCTGCTGCTGCTGGCCTGGTGTGGTACTGGAGGAAACATGGAACTCTGCCCTGGTAAACTCAGACTTCTACTTCTCTCTCGATATCAACTTCATGGTAAACTCAGACTTCTACTATCAACTTCATGGTAAACTCAACTACATGGTAAACTCAGATGTCTACTTCTCTCAGTATCAACTGTAAGGAAGTGACATCATTACACCTGGTCGTACCTGACTGCAGGTGCAAGAGAAATTGTGTGAAAAGTGCAAGGAAAATATATAAAGAGAGAGAGAGAGAGAGAGAGAGATTGGTGTTTGCATTGTAATCTATTGGTTTTAATTTCTAAGGCATCTAATGTGTTATTTTCCCCTGTTCTTCTGCTCCGGAGCTTGGACATGGCATCACAGGTTAGTGACTAGTTAATGTGTATCTAGGCCTATCTAGCTAGCTAATTCATCATAGTTCTGTGTTGAAAGTATCCATCCATGCTACAGGTACCTCATTTCAAAATAGCACACACACCACTCCTGTGTATGAGATGTCTGTGAGAAACCATGTCTGTCTCAACACACACCACTCCTGTCTATGAGATGTGTGTCAGCAACCATGTCTCTCTGAACACAGGGTGGACCTTCTTCAGCCAGACATAAGGAGGAGGAGGAGGAGGAAACATCGATGCCCCTAGAAGAGGTTGTAGGGACCCTCTGAAGAGAATTAAGCATCATGACATAAGATCAATCACTGAGCTATGAATATATTTTAATTAAGCAATAACACACTCTAAGATGTGCTATATCATGAATCTCGGAACAGCTCTGTTGCGATCGTTGATTTTAGTGAACTCTGCCAAGAAAATTATTTCCTAAAACTCTCTTGTTGCTATGGAGTTTGAAATGGTGATCACAAATGTGCCATGTAATAGGAAATTCAAATCTGTTTATTCTCTGATCAAAATGTGATAGGGTGATGCACGCACATTCGAACGGATAGTTACAGGTGCTCGACTAAAACATGACATGAGTAAAGAATAGAAGTCTGCACACTGTCTTAATGCTCCCAAGGGTGAATTTAATGGCACAACGTTTCGGCCGATGTGGCCTTTGTCAGGTGCAATTGCACCTGTGGTGACAGCTAGCGACAGTATGTCATGTGTTGTGCTTGTGGCTCTGCGTCTCTCTGATCCAGGAGAAAGTATGTCATGTTTTGCGCTGGCGCCTGTCTGTTGTGGTGGAAAGTCGGTGTGTGGTGGAGATAGTTTGACACGCATTAAGAATGCATTGCCTCAAACACAATGCATGTCCTACCTGTGTTGTGGTGGTGTATCATGTGTAATTCTTGCCGGTATGTTGGTCTCTCTCTCTATTGAGGAGGTATGTGCTATATGATGTGTTTGGCTTGTAATAGATAAATTCAAACAAGATATTGTCATAGGAAATCTTTAATTCTCTAATTTGACTCCTGTGTGTTATACAGTGATGCAGCTGTCTCCCGCTTCCCCAGGCCTTAAGTCTTATGGGAGGAGCCTCCCCCAGGGGTCTCTGTTAATGCACAGTTCAGCTGTTGACCCTCAGACCTAGCCTACTCACTGATAACTGGTTAGTGAAGTTTTGCATATGCATGTATGGGTTGTACCCACAGTGTTTATAAAGTTCTGTTTTGAGGATAATATTTTCTCTTGGTGGATTTTCCTTTCTCTAAGAGCCCGGTTTTGCAAATTCGTTAACCATTTGGAATAAAAGGAACCAGCTTGGACTTGCAAAGATGAACCTTGGCATTCTCAACTACTCTTTTCTTAATTATTAGAATAAACCCACGACAGTGAGGCCTACAGCCACCGGGCGGTCTGAACAGCAGCAGTAATGGAAGTACAATTATATAATTTTTCCACAGCCTCAGCTTCTGAAACGTGAAAGGCTGTGCCCTGATTGGTCAGATACTCCCAAGTGGAAATAGAAGGTCCTTACCTGTGACACTATCAAGTAAAGGATGACTTCAACATCTGTTAGGCATTGGGTCAAGTCAGGTGATGAAAGGCGGAAGTAGAATTATATAATTTTTCCACAGCCTCAGCTTCTGCAAAAATATCCTTGCAAACGAACATAAATGAGGAACGGATCTTTCACCAGTAGGACATGGGTTAGACATAAGTCATCAACACAATAATAGTCAGGCGAGTGTGAGGAACGACTGGCTCAGGTACAGGGCTGGCTCAAAGTATTTGGGGGCCCTAAACAAGGTATTTGGGGGGCCCTTTTTTGTGTGAGTGTGTGTATGTGTGCGCAAGCACAAAGTGTGGCTTACGGGGGGCTTCTTCTGCCGGCACCAGATGGGCTAAAACCTACTGTACCAGTACACAATTATGCACCAGTTTTGTACCAATCAATCAATCAATCAATCAATCAATCAATCAATCAAAGCTTTATTTGTATAGCGCATTTCATACCCAGAGGCAACACAATATGCTTTACAGAGAACAAGGGAGGTGGGTATACGACCCACCCCTACATATTCGGATGCAATACCATGTACCATTACAATTGTGCACAATATTGAGCAGGGGCAATGTCTGTTTATCATAGACTACATAATTTAAGAAAGAATGAAAACACTTAGGCCTATTGAGCATAAACTTTTAATAGCCCTATCTGTTTGTGTGTAAAACCACCCAAGCCCCAGACAGCACCAATAGAAATATATTTAGATTAATGAAGAGGGGGAAAGCATTGTTTTTTTTAGGAACATGTTTATTTAAGGGGAGACACCCCAGGTGAATAGGAAAAAAAAAATCCTTAATAGGTATCACCATCAAACTCCCCCAGTTTGTTAGGTACATTAAGGAGCATCTTTTTTGTATTAGTTTTCTGAAATCTTATGGATTAATATGCAAATTAGGCATTATATGCGCTAAGTATGCGCTAATTTGCATAATTTTGGGACATCAATTTTTTTAATTGATTTTTGATATCTCTTTTCTTCACTTCAGAAATCAGAAAATACTGTCAACAGTCATAAATAGGACCAATTTTCGCCATGTTTTAGGGATAAACTGTTATATAAATCAGGCTATTAATTAAATTTAAAAAATCCCCCTTGGCCAAACCCTTCAGAATATGGATTGGAACAAAACTGGAAAGTAAGGTGTATGTAGGTGCTACTCAAGTGGTGGTTTTGATGTCCCAAAGATGAGAAATAACTCATTTTGAGAAAACAGGCTTTGAAAATTTGTATTGTAAAAAACCATACATTTGCATTGTAAACCAATATTTACAAACACAATATCCAATCACATCATTAGTAACAACATTACACAACATCTGAAAACACATAGAAACTGAAAACTGAATAACACAGCATGTTGTGGATTCAAAATAGTCCAGGAGTAGACATTTTGTATAGAGAAGCAAGACCTGTTTAGTTGGAAGCCCACTCACCACGTCAAGGAACAGCCCACGAGTGGGGTGTTAGTAAGACGAGACTAGAGACGAGACAATGTTAGTAGGGAAGAGAACATTCCCTTTTAGAAAGCTTGTATTATTTTGTTAAACAGATCATGGACAAAGATAGACACATTTGACGAGGACATGCATGAGAAAACAGATTTTCTAACTTTTTGTGTTTTTTTAAGCGTTTTACATGGAGAAAACATGAATGAATGAATGAATGAATGAACATGAAGAGTAAGCTGATTCATAAATACACAGGACAAGATGTGGTAAACAATGCAGGGTAAACACCAATAGAAGCTAAATATAGATTGCCAAACAAAGAAGTGATATAACCATCGTCAAAAGCAACACCATAGGAGACATCAAGCTACGCCGTCATAGGTCTACAGAGTCACTCCTCAGATGGCACCACACTAGCTATCCACAAAACTGTTCTAGGCAGCTAGTTTGTAGAACCCACTCAGCTGCAGTTCACAAAACTGTTCTAAGCAGCTGGTCTGTAGAACCCACTCAGCTGCAGTCCACAAAACTGTCCTAAAACCACAATATGTTCCTGGTGCGCATGGGGTTGTCATCAGTGAAGCAGACTACCCCATATTGCCGCCTTCATGTTGTCCACTGAACGCTGGTTATGCGTTCACGTTTCAATAGACTACCTGTCACCCTCTTGTCATGTTTCTGATACGTTTTCAGATGAAGCCCTGGGATCCAACACTTTACTAATCTTTTGGAGAGCTGCATACCCCAACCCTAACTCGTGCGCTAAGAGGACCATTCTTACATTTACATCAAATGCAACATCATTCCTAGTTGTATCATGAAGCCGAGTCGATGTGTAGACACTTTTGCGATAGTCATTTCTCACTAAGAGCTAAGTACTACAGAACCCACTATTCTGAGGATCTATGTTAATTTTAAGACCAGTCCCTGCACAATTAGGACAAATCAACCTAGTTATCAGCTCATTAAAACGCGCCGCATCTCTCTGCTGCTCACTGGACATGCTAACGCTAGCCTCATCTCCGTGCTGCTCACTGGACATGCTAGCACCGGCTAATGACAACTTGCGCGAATAGGCACTTAATATCTCATCAATGTAAACCTTTCCATTTAGTTTCTCTTGTTTTCTGTTCAACCTTGCGGGCAAACACCGTTGTCGTTGTTGCTTATTACGTTTAGAACGCTTTACAGACGGCATTGTTTGGATTAGATATAAGGAAGTGGAAACGTGTCACATGACGTGCTGAACCAATCACGTTCTCAGAAATCAACAACAGCCAATGAGATTTCACGCTTAGCATCAAACCCGCCTTTGTATTTCCACGATTGGTTGCTGATAGAAATGAAACTATCAGGTTTGGTTGCGATAACATTGTGCTAGAGAGCCAGAGCTTTCCAATGATACCTCACATGAGCGGATCCAAAAGAGGGCCGCGGTCTGGTTCGTTGCGAAAAAATGCTAACTTTTGGTGATTTTAGGAAGAATCTACAGACGCAAACAGACTAAATGAAGTAAAATAAACATCTAAATGCGTATTTTTGATGTTTTATTTCCACTAGTATGAAAGAAGACATGTTATGGAAGCAAACTAGCACAAAATCTCAAATTTGACCAGGGTGTTGAAAAACTATGTTTTCACCTACCGTGTCTCCCCTTAAAACTATATATATTAAAACAACTGAACATGAATTAAATTCTCAAAATTTGTATAGTGCAAAACTGCCAGGAAAATTTCAAATCAATTAAAAATTGTACCCTGATATATATATATATATATATATATATAATGTGTCCGGGAAGATTAGACTTTTACGGACAAACTGGAGAAATTCCAGTCATTATATTATAATATAATATTAGGCCTATTATAAGTGTTTGTCGCGGTGATTGGCCGTTGTGTAGCTTATATATGTCATTTATTGTCTTATTTTGCATCCGTATGATTAAATGTGTGATAGGCTGTCATGATTACATGCGCTAGGCCTATATGTAATTGCACAGCCACAAAAATAGTCACCTTTGTATTGTGACTGTAGGCTAGAACATGAATGTTTATTTCAATTGCATATATCGGATTTGAGGATGTAGGCTAATTGGTTTGGGATACGGACAGTAATATGTGTTTACTAATTTCTCTTTCCAGTTTTAGCATACCCTTTTGATCAATAAAACAGCGTCATTATAACCACGTACATCGCAGTAGGCTATGAGGATGAGGAGGACATAACTGTTGAGAAACAACTGATAGGCGGGCTGGGCTAAATGAAGAAATGCCACAATGTATGTCTAGATATATAACATTTTTATTTAAACGTGCAAGAGGTTAGGCAACATGTAGGCTTCTCGTAACATTTTAATTTAAGGCCTACGGCTGCGCTGATTGGATTTCATAGGCTAGGCCTATAGCCTAATTTCGGCCTTTTATCAGATAGGCTAAAATAGAACAAAACTCTTTGAAAATAAATATAGCCTACTTAAATAAAGTGTAAGAACTTAGAACGTGCATAGGCTAATTTCCATTCGATATTAATAGGCCTATGCATTTTCGCCTCAAGCTCCGTACCTCGATCGGGCTCCCTCTCGCTTGCTATGGTGGCCCGCTAGCCTATAGGCAGGTTTATCTTACGGCTGTTATTTCATTGCATAGGCAGTAGCCTACACATTAACAGAACAAAATGTATATATATATATCAGTGGAGGCTCGTCCATTAAGGCAGGGGAATACAGTCCTCCTCAGTTTTTGGAGAGAAGAGAGGAATTAAAATATAAATATATTAATTTATTTATTCATAATTAATATTATCTCAGTTTTGTTCATAAAGCAGGTTTTCCCTATGGATAAAAACCCATTATTGAAATTCTAAAGCTCCAACAGTGACATCTATAACATGCAGCTGGAGGACCCATAGATCAGTGGTTCTCAAACTTTTTCTGCCCAAGGCACACCAAAGGGCAAGCCACTGTTAATTTTTATTTAATGCCTATTTGCTAATGCCAAACAATACAAACATCTATATAACTCAAAATATTTATTAACAAAATAATTCAAGAATTAATTTAAAGCTTTATAGATTTAAATCAAAGCAGTAATACACTCATTTAACCAGACAGGTCACAACATTAAAGTGAGCTCATGGAACTTAAGAGGAAGAGACAGAAGTGCGTGTGTGTGTGTGTGAGCGAGAGAGAGAGAAGGAGAGAGAGAGAGAGGAGGAGTAGATCTGGCCTGAGACAGCAGTAGGCTTATCCCTGGTGTACAGTATTCACTCTTTACAGAGAGAAGGCCTGAGAATGAAAACTAATTTGTATAATAGGAACTACGTCTAAAATTGTGTGGTGAGTGTGCAGGTGAGGCAAGCAGGATGAACTGAAATGGGATCCTGGAAGCACAGCACAAAAGCACAGAAAAGACTATTAATCTTTTAGAAAGTTTCAGAAATATATCTTATTATCTATTCATCATTTATATGTATATACACCTTGATGATTATTTAATTATTAATGAATAGTTATTGAAATGAGGCTACCAGATCCTTATTATAATGTGTTACCAAATTTTAGGCCTAATTACCCTATAATGTGTTAAAGAAATTCTAAATGTAATTTAAAATTGAATCAGTAATTTTTTTTTGCCTACTTACAAGTGTAGTATATTATTACATCAATACATTTGTATTACTCTCATGTAGTAATTGTAATGGAAATTACTGATCTAGTAAAAAAGGATTTACCAAGATTCGCTCAAAAGGTTAAGTCTGGTTTATTGTGAAAACATACGAGCGCAAGGACTTCCCGAACAACCCAACAGAGTGGTTTATTCAGCGAAGTGCCTGCTCTGTCTTTTGCTGTGCCTTATATGCAGTCAAACCACAGGTAAGGTGCTTCCAGGATGTGATTGGCTACTCCATTGTACGTCATATGAAATGGCAGGCGTGGCCAAGAGTACAGACATGTGACATGAGAAAAAGGCGGCAATTGGGGACAAAGGATGACAAAGGATGGTTATTCTGTTGTAGACAGATGGCCTTCTGGAAGCCATTTTGTATGTTAGCACAGCTATGTGAATATTTGGGGGAGGTGATGAATTACAAAAGGAGTGAGAGGACAAAGGTTTAAGGTGTTTGGATGTAAATTCCACAACATAATCATTTTATTAAGAATAATGAATAAACTTCACTTCAGGTAGAACTGTGTTAATTAAGGAGTTTAACATGTGGGTTACAACAGATGTCCTGTCCTGAGTAAGCATTCCTTTGTCCCTGAGTCAATAAGATAACACCTTTGAAGTCAGTTAGCCTACAGTTGTAACATGATCCCAGGAAGGACCCAGCAGCCTCGTGTCCGAAGAGGGGGGCAAAGACCAGCTGACACCATTGATCATTTAGAACATCAGTTGACCGTTTGTGACCATGTTTATATCTCTTGTATGCAAATTTGTTTGTCATGTGATTCCTGGCCTGGAGCCAGATATAAATTCGCCGCCTCGTCAGAGGAACTTTAGTAATTTGATCCGTGTTAAGGCTTGCTCAATAAATTGTTGATTCGACCGCATTTTTCTCCTGAAGTACTTTTTTACTCAAAGTTGTGCATTTAAAATATACGACACAAGCTAGTGATACACATGTGCCTGTCGCTGGCCGCAGATTTTCTAAATCCTTGGTGGTACTGAAGAGAGGGCCACTCGCAAGTCCTGTTCAACAGAGAGGTGCGACCTGCTCTTGTTCTTCATATACACCAGTGTAGAGAACGCCAGCTCACACAGGTAGGTAGTGGGGAACTGAAGAAGTTGCTCAATAGCGTGGCTGGAGATGGTCGGGTACTCTGATGCAGAAGCCAACCAAAACTGATCCAGAGGGAGCTCTCTCAATTTGAGTTTCAGTGTGCGGTCCATACGGAGCTCTGCGCATTCCTCTCTCTCTCTCTCTCTCAAAGTGAGATTTTCTGTTGATGCTTCCTGGTTGAATGGGTCATAGTCCTCGATGTCGTCCACACGTGGGAAGTAGCGCTCAAACCTCTCTTTTAATGTCTTAAGGTGCGCGGCAAATACAGCGCGCTCTCTGTCTGCCTGGGGCGCGGCTGATGTCAGTGGGAACATTTTGAATTCGATTATGAACTATTCCAGCCAATCCGAATCGAATATTTACCCAGGCCATGAACTTATAATATAAAAATAAATAACCATTATAATAATTATTTATTTATTATTATTATTTTACATAAATTGTCACAAAATTGCACGCCACACCCGGACTTGCCTCACGGCACACCAGTGTGCCGCGGCACACCGTTTGGGAACCACTGCCATAGATGTCTATGGAAGGGAGGCTAGCCTCCCTTAGGGAGGGTTATTTTCTCTTAAATCAATGTACATAATGCCTTTTTTCTTGCTAATTTGTGATTGGCCAAAACGCTGAAAAATTACCAAGGGAGGACAGGCCCTGTCTGAACAGGATTCAGATATTGACATTTTGTTAGTCAAATCACATTCCAGATTACAGATTTACCACAGTGAAGGCCGATTGGGTCGGCATTGATGTCTGTGTTTCTCTTCCCTGTGCCATTGGAGACTTTTTGTGTGTTTGTAACAACATAATATAATACATCCAAAAGTATTATGGGACATATTATACATCAAACTGTCTATTTGTCTTGATTCTAGCCATCTAAATATCTAAGCTGACATAAATACTTTTTGAGCTAGAGCTGTCTGAACACGACAGTTCCACTGGCTGGCTATAGCCGGTAACGTTAGCTACGAGGTGCACGTCAGGCTACAGCATAGGCAGGCGCGCAGATTGGCTGGAGGCGCAAACTGTCGGCAACTCGTCCAAAACATTTCTAGAGACTGGGTCACAACACCGGATCGGAGAAATCCACAGCCTGTCTCCTGCTTGCGTGAAAATTGATCGCTTTGCTGTGCTTATTCCTCATCCAGTGATGGATGGGTGCAGCGCCGTTGTTTAGCGGTGAAAGGGGATGATGATTATAAGGGCCCACAAGCAAGCAGGGCCCACAAAAAAACAAGAGGTCCCTCTTTCTATGACGAAATTACTCTGCATGTAGATCACTCACACTAATGCTGCATCAGAATTCAAATTAAGCCACAAATAATGCAATACAGATGAAAAAAGTTTTAATTTTCTGAGCAATATCCCCCTTCTTAAATGGTTTGGTCCATGGCATGGTTCATGCTGGTAAGTCTCACCTCTTTTGACATTTAACGTCACTATACCTGCGGGCTGTCAAATACTAGCACTAGCCTAACGTTAATTCATAAGCACCAGAAAAGAGTGGAGAGAGAGGCCAGGAGAAAGGGCAGCAGAGCGGGAGCCCGGCATAAGAAAGGTGAGAGTAGCTATGTTAAGACGGTCGGTCAGTTGCCCGCGGTCTCACATTAACGGAACTAATGGAACGAATGAATGAAGTTCTACTCTGTCAAGAATTGCGGAAGTAGTCTAAGTTTGCTGCGCTCGCCAGCTCTCCCAAAGTGTATTGTTTTATCCAGTTTTCTCCACTTGTATACCATATCTCTGCGTTTAAAATCGCGCACTTCCATTGGCTGTACCCTATAATTCGATTTTTTGGATCCGACGTTTGGACCTCGATCCCCAAGTCTAGATCAAACAGCTATGTTGCTGCAGCTAGCCGCGGCTAGCCAGCCCTAGCCAGCTTCTGACTGGGATAGCCCATTAGCCAACAGGGGACAGCCGTCCTCTGCCTTTCCAGTACCAACCCAACACACCGGAGGCCTTGCCCTGCTCCCAGTAGATCGCGTGAGTATTACCAGCACTACTAGGTAATTAGCCCCCACTCTCCCGGCTAGCACTGCTAGGTAAGCAGCCCCCACTCCCCCTGCTAGCACGGCTAAGTAAGTAGCCCTACCTCCCCGTTAGCATTACTACGTAAATAGCACTCCCTCTCCCCGCTAGCATCGCAGGTTCATTGCTATTTTCCAGTTTTATCCACCTGCATACCATACCTCCGTGATCAAAGTCGCGCATAAACATTGGTGGTACCTGAGAGTCCGACGTCTGGATCTCGAGGTCTGTTGTCTTTGGTTTTCGTTTGTTTTACAGTTTGCTGAGCGGGATTTACAAGCCAGCAGCTGAGCCTTGCTTTTAGCAAGTAGACTAAGTTTGTTGTCTTCTGGTTTTCGTTTGTTTACAGTTTGATGAGCGGGATTTACAAGCCAGCAGCTGAGCCTTGCTTTTAGCAAGTAGACTAAGTTTGTTGTCCTCTGGTTTAATTTGTTTACAGTTTGCTGAGCGGGATTTACAAGCCAGCAGCTGAGCCTTGCTTTTAGCAAGTAGATTGGGTTGTTTGTCTTCTGGTTTTCGTTTGTCTTACAGCTTGCTGAGCGTTGTTTTGCTCAAGCCAGAAGCTGAGCCCTGCTTTTAGCAAATAGATTGGTGGTTCTTATCCTCTTATTTTAATTCCGCAATCATTTTAACGAGTCTTGCGATGGCTCCACACCCTGCTGCCCCTAACTGCTCGGGTTGCCTCCAGCGTAGCCAAATAATCTCAGAGTTGGAAGGTAGGATCTCTACTCTACAATCTATACATCAAGCCGAACATTTCCTGGACTCACTGCTACCCGACCCAGACGTCGGCGTCCAGCCTCCCACTGCTCCACCGTCGGCGGCACCCGGGGGTGGGGATGTGGATTTTGTTTTTCTCCTGAGTGAGGAATCCTGGCCCATACTCGAAGCCAGACCCAAGCATTTAAGCTCCACTCCTTGGACCACTGTTGGGAGGAAACGAGAAAGGGAAACCTCCAGGGTCCTCTCCCAACCATTCCGACGATGACACCCTCCAGCTGAGGAATAGCTTTGCTCCGCTGGCCGAGCCTGTATCCAAGAGGTCCAAGGATACTAGCAGCATCAGCTCCTCGGTCTGGCTCCCTGCTGCTGGGGCTCATTTCACACCTTGCTCTACTCAGTACCATACCCATACTCCGCAGCCCACCCACACCTCTCTGGTTGGTGAGCGGCATAATAGCCAGGCTAATCAGCCTGCTCCCCGGCCTGAGCACAGTCCAGTCCACCGAGGGGACCCCCGGCTCCCACCCTCTGCCACTTGGCCTTCAGGTGTGAGGCAGCAAAGGAGGCCCCCTAAGCCCAGTGGGCCCGCCACTGATCCCGCCCTCCCATCTGTGCTCGTCATCGGATCATCCATGGTGCGCCATGTAGTGGTCCCGAAAGCCCGGACCTGCTGCTTCCCAGGAGCTAAGGTCTCGGACATCAGGACTGTTGTCCCATCACTCCTCGCGGATTATCCCCTGGCCTCATCCATCATCATCCATGTCGGAACAAATGACATCAAGCTCCAGCAGTCTGAGCGGCTGAAGGAGGATTTCAAGGCCCTGATCTCCACTGCTCAGGCCTCAGGAAAGACCTGCATCATCTCTGGCCCGTTCTCCTCTCCCCGATATGGTGATGCCAAATATAGTAGGATCCGTCAGCTCCACATCTGGCTGAAAGGCTACTGCTGCCAGTTGAAGCTTCCTATCATAGATAATTTCACCACTTTCTTGAACCGCTCTGACCTCTTCGCCAGGGACGGCCTTCAGGTGCCCGTCTGCTCAGTCTGAATATGTGATTTTTCAGTTTATTACAGATTATGAAAGTGCACATTGTAAGCTTTCAAATGAGGTCTCGTACATTGAAATCTGAACATAATTGAAGAAGATATGCTTATTTGAATGCTAGTACTGCCAAATCAACTTAGCTGAGAAATCTCCCTCCAAAGTTGTCCAACATTTTCACACCTCTGACTGCCAGGTAATGGGCGTGAACAATAGCCTGTTAACCCCACCCCCAGCCACTCCCCCACTGGACGATCTGTCATTATCTGTCAGAGTGGCTGTCAACTTGGGGTATTAACTGAGAGTGGCAGCCAAGTGGGGTGCTCTCTCACTGATGACCCCACACTCTTTGAGTCAGTATTAATCTTGTGTTGTGAATGCAGTTAAGAACAATATAAGATGAAGTTCAAATTTAACGTTCTTTATTGTCACATACATGATATAAAGTACAAGCATAAGTAGTTAAGTGTACAAAAAAAGGCAACAGTCTAAGTGTTAAAGTGTACAGTCAGTTGTCTGTTTTATAGACAAGGTGCATAGTGTTCATTGTGATCAAGTGTACAACAAAGTAATAACAGTCCCCAGCTCAATACTCAAGGTAATAACAACAGTACTCAGCTCAGTATTCAATATTCTAACAATGCAGTCTGTGCAAGTGTGGGCAAGTCTGTGCAAGAGAACAAGCAACGCTTCAGTATACAAACAGAAAAAGGCTGTGGCCTTTCTCCTGCAGTGCTGTCTGTCCTGATGATCTGCAGTGAATCTACAAGCGGACAGTCTTGTTCTGAGCTGCTGTGGAGTTTGGCGGGGGACATGTGACGTCTCGTCCCTCATCAGAGCAGAACTCTCTGATCTTGTCAAAGAGATACGTCTGTCTGGCCATGTCCAGTCCGGGTGGGGCTTGCACAAGAAGACCTTCTCTGGGGGGCAGGACATCAGGCTTGCGCAGCAGCTGAAACTTGACTGCCGGTGCATCACGGTGTTCTCTGGCCACAACCATGCCAGGTCTCTCAGCATCAAAACTGCAATAGAATAGAAGGAGGAAAGTACATTAAACTATTGCCCACAGTACTGGCACTCCATATAGATAAAATAGTACCAGAATGTG
The DNA here is from genome assembly GCF_949987555.1 of Borostomias antarcticus. NCBI lineage: Eukaryota > Metazoa > Chordata > Actinopteri > Stomiiformes > Stomiidae > Borostomias > Borostomias antarcticus. The sequence goes on from NC_140242.1 coordinate 18,158,744, forward strand.
TTGATTAAATAGACTAGCTGGCTAGTTTAGGAACAAAGGGCTAGCTCACTAGCATGTTAGCTAACGTTAGCTAGCTAGCCTTTGTTAGTTAGTGCTAGTGCCTTTGTTATGCTAGCTAGACTTAGTCACTTGTTTAGAAAGGAGCTTCTGCTAAACGACTAACGTTAATGTAATATAAACAGCACAGATAGTATAAAGATCAGCTTACCCCAAAGCAAAGCAGAATGCTTGGCGGTGGTGTGAATCTGGTACGTCGTTCGACGCAACTCTGCGCTTGGTAGCAACTTGCTTTGTTGATACAGTCATCAAGAATAAAACTCCGTGTACGAACGAGTCCTGCTCTGCTGGAGTTTTAGCTGCTCTTAAAACTCTTTCCATGTCCTGGATGCCATCCCCGTCTTCTCTTTAGCAAAAGCTGTAGCATTCATGGTTGAACTTGGGACTGAATGTAAACAAAGCCGGCGTGTTGGGGAAGGGTGGGGGGCGGAGAACCCGGAAGCAATAGCCAATGAAAACAAATCATGCTAATCGATCTGCCCGCCCCCAAGCCCGGCTCGAAATCAGCTAAAAACGAGCTTAGTTTGCAGACTAATTATACGTATTTCGTGAACCTAAAACTGTTGTCTGTTATAGTAAGTGGGTTCTTCACAACTTCAACTTTGGTAATACAAAATAAAACAAAAAACGAAAAAAAAACGTTTTTTAATTTATTTTGCCCTCTAGCGCATTTCGGGGTTTGCCGAGTTGCGGACCAAATCACCAGCCGCTGTCACATATGGACCTGACGCTGAGATCTTCCAGCGTCTGATGTGGGGTTAGCCTGACCCGTCTCAACCACCCTACTGCCAAACATAAACCTCCTGTACCCACGGGTCGGGCTACACAAGCTCCATCTCACCAGCGCCCTATCACCATAGACCTTGATTCCCTGCCCCTCACTGAGACCTGGCATAGCGACGTTTATATTTCTATAAACAAATTTTGCCCACCTGAATATGCCATTCAGCGAATTATCTCCCACCGCACCCCTATTACCATAATGAAAGTCAGGTGGATCTAATATGAAAAACCTGATATCCGTTCCAGTGAATATACCATCCAGGCCTACTAGTCAGGCGAGCCAGCCCTTTTCTCCGGAAGCTATTTCAATGGTGATCCTGAATGTCAGGTCCCTACCAAGCAAAACTTTTCTCATTAATGATCTTATATGTGAACGTAAATTAGACTGTATGTTCCTAACTGAAACCTGGCTAAATATAAATGGACCAGCAGCCCTCATTGAAGCCTCTCCTCCTAACTACAGCTTTTTTCAATCTATCAGAAGTGGGAAAAAAGGTGGAGGAACAGCCACCATAGCTACAGATGCCCTCAGCTGCAGGACCATCTCCTTTGATGATTTCGCCTCTTTTGAATACCACGCTATTGTCTTAAAATGCCAGCCCCCAGTTCTGGCAGTAACCGTGTATAGGCCTCCCAAACAATGCCCTGCCTTCTCTACAGAATTTTCAGAACTCCTGTCCATCATCCATACAAATTATGATAAGATTATCATCATTGGAGATTTCAACATACACGTAGACACTGAGGCGGACTCGAAAGCTAGGGACTTTATCAACCTTCTTAACTCCATGGATTTTACTCAACATATCACTGAGCCAACCCACAACCGCGGCCACACCCTTGATCTAGTTATTATTAAGGGCCTGACTATCACTGTCTCATCTATTAGTGACCTCGCTCTCTCCGACCATTTCTGTATCTTCTTCACTGCACTGGTTCCTAAAGTCAAAAGTAGTACTGAGCGCTTTATCAAGAAACGTTATCTTACCTCCGCAGTAGCCGATAGTTTTAGAGAAATAATGACCACAAACAATTTATCAACTCCAGAAGTGGGGCCGTTAGGAACTATTGAAGACTTGGCAACCACCTTTAACACCAGAGTAAGGGCAGCCTTGGATTCTGTAGCACCTATTAAACTGAAAAGGATCACAACCAATAACAAAGCTCCATGGCGAAATGAGGAAACATATCAACTAAAGAGAACCTGCAGAAGTTCTGAGCGTATATGGCGAAAAACCAAGCTACAGGTCCACCATGATATTCTCAAAGAACATCTCTCTGCTTTTAATAAAGCAATAAGAAATGCAAGGAAAGACCACTTCTCAAAATTGATATCTATCAACCTAAATAATTCAAGAGTGCTCTTCTCAACAATTGATAGCCTAATAAACCCTGCCGTAAAAACACCTGATAACCTGCTCTCTACCTCCAAATGTGAGGAATTTGCAGCTTACTTGAAAGGCCATGCATCCCGTTCACAGATCCTCTCCCTCCATGTAATGGACATATGTGACCGCCGCTGGTAATTTGGTCCTCAACTAGGCATTTTCATTTTTCAGTTTTTTACAGATTATGAAAGTGCAGATTGTAAGCTTTCAAATGAGGTCTCATACATTGAAATCTGAACATATTTGAAGAAGATATGCTTATTTGAATGCTAGTACTGCCAAATCAACTTAGCTGAGAAATCTCCCTCCAAAGTTCTCCAACATTTTCACACCTCTGACTGCCAGGTAATGGGCGTGAACAATAGCCTGGTAACCGCACCCCCAGCCACTCCCCCACTGGACGATCTGTCATTATCTGTCAGAGTGGCTGTCAACTTGGGGTATTACCTGAGAGTGGCTGCCAAGTGAGGTGCTCTCTCACTGATGATCCCACACTCTTTGAGTCAGTATTAATCTTGTGTTGTGAATGCAGTTAAGAACAATATAAGATGAAGTTCAAATTTAACGTTCTTTATTGTCACATACATGATATACATTACAAGCATAAGTAGTAAAGTGTACAAAAAAAGGCAACAGTCTAAGTGTTAAAGTGTACAGTCAGTTGTCTGTTGTATAGACAAGGTGCATAGTGTTCATTGTGATCAAGTGCACAACAAAGTAATAAGGTGCATAGTGTTCAATGTGATCAAGTGCACAACAAAGTAATAACAAGGTGCATAGTGTTCATTGTGATCAAGTGTACAACAAAGTAATAACAGTCCCCAGCTCAATACTCAAGGTAATAACAGTACTCGGCTCAGTATTCAATATTCGAACAATGCAGTCTGTGCAAGTGTGCGCAAGTCTGTGCAAGAGAACAAGCAATGCTTCAGTATACAAACAGGAAAAGGCTGTGGCCTTTCTCCTGCAGTGCTGTCCATCCTGATGATCTGCAGTGAATCTACAAGCGGACAGTCTTGTTCTGAGCTGCTGTGGAGTTTGGCAGGGGACATGTGATGTCTCGTCCCTCATCAGAACAGAACTCTCTGATCTTGTTAAAGAGATATGTCTGTCTGGCCATGTCCAGTCCGGGTGGGGCTTGCACAGGAAGACCTTCTCTGGGGGGCAGGACATCAGGCTTGCGCAGCAGCTGAAACTCAACTGCTGGTGCATCACGGTGTTCTCTGGCCACAACCATGCCAGGTCTCTCTGCATCAAAACTGCAATAGAATAGAAGGAAGAAAGTACATTAAACTATTGCCCACAGTACTGGCACTCCATATACATAAAATAGTACCAGAAAGTGTTGATTAAATAGACTAGCTAATGCATGATAATTACCTGAAGTGCTGGTAACTCGAAATCTGTGGGAGTGCCCGGAAGTAGGGTTTCAGATGCTCTTGCCAGTTGTAGCATTCAACAAGCACAGTGCCGTCTTCCAAGCTGGGGGATGTTGACGTGCTTCACAGGAGAGCTGTCCCTGACGACTCCAGCAATGGCAGACAGAGTGTCCACTCTGGTCTTCCTGAAGCTCTGCTTGACCAGGCCGAAGCACCAGTCAGGGCCAAACTGTAACCAAAACAAAAAACAAAGGTGTCAGACTAACATACCTCTCATGCTCTCTCATTCTGTTTCTCTCTGTAATAGCTACCTAGCTAGCTAGCTAGCTAGATATTAGCTGCCTCGCTGGCTAGTTTAGGAACAAAGGGCTAGCTCAGCTAACTAGCATGTTAGCTAACGTTAGCTAGCTAGCCTTTGTTAGTTAGTGCTAGATTTGTTATACTAGCTAGACTCAGTCACTTGTTTAGAAAGGAGCTACTGCTAAACGACTAACGTTAATGTAAACAGCACAGATAGTATAAAGATAGCTTACCCTATAGAAAAGCAGAAAGCTTGGCGGCAGACAACCGTCGTGTGAATCTGGTACGTCGTTCGCCGCAACTTTCTTCACTACCACATTCCGAGTTTGTACCATCGTCAACATCCATGTAGTCCTTTAGGTACGAATCCATAAGTTCTCCATTGTCGAATCGTCGAGCGGCGTTGAGCAGATCTTTGTTCAGAGCTTTCGCAAAAGCTGTAGCATCCATGGTTAAACTTGGAACTGAATGTAAACAAAGACGGCGTGCTGTTGTTATGGGCCCGCCCCCAAACCCGGCTCGAAATCAGCTAAAAACGAGCTTAGTTTGCAGACTAATTAAACGTATTTCGTGAACCTAAAACTGTTGTCTGTTATAGTAAGTAGGTTCTTCACAACTTCAACTTTGGTAATACGCAAAAAAACAAAAAAATTTTTTTTTTAGCTATTTTGCCCTCTAGCGCATTTCGGGGTTTGCCGAGTTGCGGACCAAATCACCAGCCGCTGTCACATATGAGCCTGTTTACACTGATGGACACAGAAATGTTGAGAAAAGTAGTATCCAAACTTAAATCCTCCACATGCCTGCTGGATCCCATCCCCACCGATTTTTTTTTAACTATTTTTGACTCTGTATCCTATGACATTTTATCCATTGTTAAATACTCCCTATCTACAGGTGTCTTCCCACCAATACTTAAAACTGCTTTGGTGAGACCCGTACTGAAGAAAAACAACTTAGACACTTCAGTTCTTAGCAATTTTAGACCAATCTCCAACCTTCCCTTTTTGAGTAAAATTCTGGAAAAAATTGTTTTCAAACAGATTAATGAGTTCCTAGCTACAAGTTGTACCCTTGACCTTTTCCAGTCCGGCTTTCGTGCCCATCATAGCACAGAGACGGCATTAGTCAAAGTTGTAAATGACCTCAGAATGAATGCTGACTCCAAAGAGCTTTCTGTTCTCGTCCTCCTGGACCTGAGTGCAGCCTTCGATACTATAGATCATGCAATCCTCATCGAAAGACTGGAAAAGTGGGTTGGCCTCTCTGGTCCAGTCCTAAATTGGCTTAAGACCTATCTAACCGGTCGTGATTTCTTCGTTGCCCTCGGTGAATATGTGACAGCGGCTGGTGATTTGGTCCGCAACTCGGCAAACCCCGAAATGCGCTAGGGGGAAAATAAATAAAAAACCTTTTTTTTTTTTTTTTTGTATTACCAAAGTTGAAGTTGTGAAGAACCCACTTACTATAACAGACAACAGTTTTAGGTTCACGAAATACGTATAATTAGTCTGCAAACTAAGCTTGTTTTTAGCTGATTTCGAGTCGGGTTTGGGGGCGGGCAGATCGATTAGCATGATTTGGTTTCATTGGCTATTGCTTCCGGGTTCTCCGCCCCCCACCCTTTCCCAACACGCGGCTTAGTTTACATTCAGTCCCAAGTTTAACCATGGATGCTACAGCTTTTGCTAAAGAGAAGACGGAGATGGCATCCAGGACATGGAAAGAGTTTTAAGAGCAGCTAAAACTCCAGCAGAGCAGGACTCGTTCGTACACAGAGTTTTATTCTTGATGACCTGTGATACAGAGATGACTGTATCAACAAAGCAAGTTGCTACCAAGCGAAAGTTCCAGATTCACACCACTGTTGTCTGCCGCCAAGCATTCTGCTTTGCTTTGGGGTAAGCTGATCTTTATACTATCTGTGCTGTGTACATTACATTAACGTTAGTCGTTTAGCAGTAGCTCCTTTCTAAGTGACTAAGTCTAGCTAGCATAACAAAGGCACTAGCACTAACTAACAAAGGCTAGCTAGCTAACGTTAGCTAACATGCTAGTTAGCTGAGCTGTCCCTTCGTTCCTAAACTAGCCAGCTGCCTAGCACAGGGACATGGCTATAGCTAGTGAGCTAGCCCTTTGTTCCTAAACTAGCTGGCAAGGCAGCTAATATCCAGCCAGCTGCCTAGCACAGGGACATGGCTATAGTTAGTGAGCTAGCCCTTTGTTCCTAAACTAGCCAGCGAGGCAGCTAATATCTAGCTAGGTAGCTATATTATAGAGAGAAACAGAATGAGAGAGCATGAGAGGTCTGACACCTTTGTTTTTTGTTTTGGTTACAGGATGAGCAAAAAGTGAGGATTTGCAGCTCTCCCTTGGCCCCTCCATACCAGCCAGCAAGAAGATCACTATGCACTACAGCTTTGATTTTGCACAACAGGTGAGAATACGTTCATCCTATCATGCATTAGCTAGTCTATTTAATCAACACATTCTGGTACTATTTTATCTATTTGGAGTGCAAGTACTGTGGGCAATAGTTTAATGTACTTTCTTCCTTCTATGCTATTGCAGTTTTGATGCTGAGAGACCTGGCATGGTTGTGGCCAGAGAACACCGTGATGCACCGGCAGTCGAGTTTCAGCTGCTGCGCAAGCCTGATGTCCTGCCCCCCAGAGAAGGTCTTCTTGTGCAAGCCCCACCCGGACTGGACATGGCCAGACAGACGTATCTCTTTGACAAGATCAGAGAGTTCTGTTCTGATGAGGGACGAGAGGTCACATGTCCCCCACCAAACTCCACAGCAGCTCAGAACAAGACTGTCCGCTTGTAGATTCACTGCAGATCATCAGGACGGACAGCACTGCAGGAGAAAGGCCACAGCCTTTTCCTGTTTGTATACTGAAGCGTTACTTGTTCTCTTGCACAGACTTGCCCACACTTGCACAGACTGCATTGTCAGAATATTGAATACTGAGCTGAGTACTGTTGTTATTACCTTGAGTATTGAGCTGGGGACTGTTATTACTTTGTTGTACACTTGATCACAATGAACACTATGCACCTTGTCTATAAAACAGACAACTGACTGTACACTTTAACACTTAGACTGTTGCCTTTTTTTGTACACTTTACTACTTATGCTTGTACTTTATATCATGTATGTGACAATAAAGAACGTTAAATTTGAACTTCATCTTATATTGTGTTGTGAATGCAGTTAAGAACAAGATTAATACTGACTCAAAGAGTGTGGGTTCATCAGTGAGAGAGCACCCCACTTGGCAGCCACTCTCAGTTAATACCCCAAGTTGACAGCCACTCTGACAGATAATGACAGATCGTCCAGTGGGGGAGTGGCTGGGGGTGCGGTTACCAGGCTATTGTTCACGCCCATTACCTGGCAGTCAGAGGTGTGAAAATGTTGGAGAACTTTGGAGGAGGAATTCTCAGCTAAGTTGATTTGGCAGTACTAGCATTCAAATAAGCATATCTTCAACTATGTTCAGATTTCAATGTATGAGACCTCATTTGAAAGCTTACAATCTGCACTTTCATAATCTGTAAAAAAATGAAAAATGACCTTTGCCTAGTTGAGGACCAAATTACCAGCGGCGGTCACATATAGCTCAGGAAAGATCCCTATGACCTGTGGGGTGCCCCAAGGATCGATCCTAGGACCTCTACTCTTCAGCCTGTACATGCTGCCCCTTGGCAGTGTCATCAGGAGGTACAACATTAGCTACCATAGTTACGCAGATGATACCCAACTCTATATTTCCGTAACACCCAGTAACTACAGCTTGGTTGACTGCCTTGTCAAGTGTATTACAGATATAAATGTATGGATGTCACATAATTTCCTCCAACTAAACCAGGACAAAACAGAAGTACTGATCATTGGAGAAAAAGCTGAAAGAGAGAAACTAGCTGCACACTTAAAATCTCTGGAAATTGACACCAATTGCCAGGCTAAAAACCTAGGTGTCATACTTGACTCAGATCTTAATTTCGAAAACCACATCAAGAATATTACAAAGACATCCTTTTACCACCTAAGGAACATTGCCAAGGTGCAACCCTTTCTCTCTCAGGCTGACACCGAAAGATTAATGCATGCTTTCATCACAAGCAGGCTGGACTACTGCAATGCTCTACTATCAGGCCTACCAAAGAAAGCAATCTCTAAGCTACAAATGATACAGAATGCTGCAGCACGAGTCCTCACTAAGACTAGACGAAGGGCACACATCACATCAGCCTTAAAATCACTACACTGGTTACCAGTCAATTCTAGAATAGACTTTAAAATACTATTACTAGTCTATAAATCTCTCCACAGTCACTCACCAGAATATATTTCAGACATGCTTGTTAAGTACATGCCCAACAGACCACTCAGATCCTCAGGTACTGAACTTTTAGTTCCAAAAGCCAGGACCAAGAAACACGGAGAGGCAGCTTTTAGTTTCTATGCCCCCAACCTCTGGAACACCCTACCGGAGTGCCTAAGAAGGGCCGAAACAACGGAGGTCTTCAAGCGAGACCTCAAGACGTACCTTTTCGACCTAGCCTACAATCACTAGCTAGGACCTTGAGACACAGAAAGGCAGCCTCAAACCTACCTGTGAATCCTCTGTATACATTGGTATTTATCCTGCTATGCACTGTATGTATATCAAGTAGTGTACAGAAGCTGCTTATCCTGAAACAGGCTTGTTCTGTTCTGACAGCTGTGTTGCTTCAATGGCTCAGTGTGCTACTAACTGTTTTCTGCCTCCCCTAGTGCCTCTCTCTCTCCCTCCTATCCTCTAACCAGGTCCAGTGTCAGCTGTGGAGCTGTGGATATCGTAGTATTTAGTACACACACACACACACGTACACACAGACACACATCAGTCCACATCCGGCTTAGGCCTGGACCTGATGCTCTTAGCCTTTCTTGCTCTGAAAATTTTATTTAATGTAATTTATTGTTCTTTAAATGTTCTTAGCCATTAGACAAATATATTCCAGGAGCTTGCCCCAGGTTGCCTGTTTCAATATCTGTGTGGTCTGTATGGCTCCTTGTGCTACTAACCCTGTTCTGCCTTCCCTTTCCCTAGTGCCTCTCTCTCTCCCTCCTATCTTCTAACCAGGCCCAGTGGATGCCCCACTGTCACCAGCAGACCTCCCGGAGTCCGATAGATACCCCGTGTCTGCTGTGGATGTCATAGCATGTCCGTAGAATGTTCTCTCTCCTATGATGCTTTTTAGCCTCTCTTACTCTGAAATGTAATTTAATGTAATGTATTGCTTTATAAATGTTCTTAGCCGGTAGACAAACATACTCCTGGAGCTTGCTCGATCGCCATGTTGAGAGGGGCCAGGGAAGAATTCTTACAGCTCACTTATCTGGCCCCCGGGTAATTACTGTTTTTTTGCTTCCCTCTGGAATATGTAGAGAGTGGGTCGTATGCCCACCTCCCTTGTTCTCTGTAAAGCACATTGTGTTGCCTCTGGGTATGAAATGCGCTATACAAATAAAGCTTTGATTGATTGATTGATAACCATGACAACGAGAGCCGTTAGCCTAGTGTGTGAAGAAAGTGCTAAGCTAGGTAGCTAACGTTAGCTAGTAAGCTTACATTCTGGTAACAACTCGATCTGGTTAACTAGCTGCTAGCTAACGTTAGCTACCATTAACTAGACAGCTAGCTACAGTGCTATCAACCAGCCAACTACTGTTCTGGTAAGCTACTGTAGCTGCTAGATAACGTTAGGTACCATTAACTAGACAGCTAGCTACAGTACTAGCAACCAGCCAACTACTGTTCTAGTAAGCTAGCTGCTAGATAACGTTAGTTACCATTAACTAGACAGCTACTACAGTTCTAGTAAGCTAGCTTTCCCTCAACCACTGCACTGTTCTAGTGAGGTGGCTATTGTTAGCTAGTTTGCCAGCTGGCACACTTGCAAATACTTCCTGTCCAAATAAATACTTAAAAATCCAGTAGCAGCAGCCAGGACACATATTTCCATTTTCATGAATGCTTAAATTATAATGTGCTATGCTAGCTAGCCGGTCCTGTTGACATGTCTTTTTAAAAGCTTTATGTGCTGCTACTCACAGAATCAGATGTGGCCCCCTCTGATTTAGACACCCACCCCCAGAAGATGCTTTAGATAAGGGTGTCAAACTCAAATACACAGTGGGACAAAATTTAAAACTTTAACAAAGTCGCGGGCCAACATTGAACAAATGTAAATTTGAATATGGACCCAAACAAGTTTTGCTTTAACATTGAATACAGATTGGTGGCAAGATCACATGTGCGATCAGCTACTGTGTTTCTGCTCAGGCTCATGTTTGAAAAAGCTTGCTTTTTCTCTGGGCACACGAGGTCACAAACTTTCATCATGCACTTTTTTACAAACTCTCCCTCATTCAAGGGCCGGGCTGATTTTGCGATCTCTGCTGCCACAGTATAACTAGCCTTTACAGCAGCCTCACTTTGTGATGTGGCTTTTTTGAACATATTCTGTTGTGAAACCAAACTTATTTTCATCTCCTCTACTTTCTGGCTCCTTTGAGTCATGTCCAGGTCCTTGAACTTGTCGTGGTGTTTTGTTTCATAGTGTCGTCTAATGTTGTACTCCTTAGTTATAGCCACGTTGGCTCCACAAACAAGGCAAACAGGTCTATCTTTTACATATGTAAACAGATATTCTGCCTCCCACCTGTCCAGAAAGCTTCTGTTTTCTGCCTTTCTTTTTGCCATTTTTAAGAAGGGGCAACACGGCCACAGTTGTAGTATGAGATTGCTATGACTACTGTCACAGAAGAGGGCGTTTCTGGGTCCTGTCTTGATTGACGCGCCAAAACAACAGCAGAGCATTATGGGATTTGTAGTATTAGCGGTGAATGCGCTGTATAATACTGGCGGGCCAGCTCTAGTAGTCATTTGGTATTGCCTCGCGGGCCAAATATAATTACTCTGCGGGCCGCTTAAGGCCGGAGCACAGAGAGACAGCGAAAAATGCCGATCATATATAGGCTGCGATCTGCGGATAACTTGCAAGGTGAGTCTATGGGAAGATCTGGCGACGAGTGGAAGGAAAACCGGGGTTCTTGTACCCTACTAACACAATCAGGTTGCAGCAATGTTGCAGAAACGTGCAATTTAGACTTTTGTATGGTCCACTCAACGTCAAGTTAAACGTGCATGCAACGCAAACGCGGTATCTGCACACAAGTTGCTGCAACGTGCAGGTCCAACGTGTCTGCAACGTGCCTGCAATGTGTACACAACGTTATGATTTCCGTGATGATTTCGATGTATATTGCTGCAACGTTGTATACACGTTTATATATTACTTTGTTACGTTGCTGCAACGTGGTCTACACTTCCGTTGGCTACATATATAATTTGCATTACAAAACAAATCAGCTCCTTGCGCAAGCTCCACTACTTCCTGAAACTCTACAGGCATATTTCTTTACCGTCCTATACTATTGGATGGCAATTGTGATGAATCCGGTGTGCAGCACACCTGATCAATCACTTCCATCCACTAGTATAGGACAGGAAAGAAATACGCCTGTAGAGTGTCAGGAAGTAGTGGAGCTTGTGCAAAGAGCCTATTAATGTCATAGTCAATGCAGCAAGCAAAATTATGGTACAAAAGTTATGACACAACACCATTCAGTCAAGAACAATTTATTTTATTAAAAAAGTACACAATGTCTGGCCTGCAACATGATAAACAAGTTTAAAAACAAAAAGGATTAAAAAAAAAATACAAAAACAGTTATTTACAAAAAAAAGTTATTTACAAAAAAAATGGCAGGCTGTGCTCAGATAGGCTGGCGGGGGGGGGGGGGGCTGTGCTCAGATGGGCTGCGGGTGGGCGTCAGATGGGCTGGGGGGGGGGGCTGTGCTCAGATGGGCTGGGGGGCAGCTAGGAAGGGAAGTCTTCCTCATCAGAATGCTGGGGAGTGCTCAGATGGACTGTTCTTGGATGGGCTGTGCTCAGGCGGACTTCTGCAGATACCTAAAGACACAATGAAATGGCCGTAAATACACAACGCACATACATGCACAAAAAAGTGGTACACAATCTTTGGAACCATGCAGTCACACTGGGTAGGAGAAACCAAAAAAAAAGACATCACTTACCCTTCTGCATTTAGCAGGGGCATGTTTCAATGTCTCCTGCAGCTGGGCGGCCACCTCCGCCATCGTAGCCTTTGGCATGGAGACCATCACTGCACCTTTAAGTTATCAAGAAAGGTAATGGTTTCAATTCACATCGGTCATGGAACAAAGACGATGTATTAAAAAATATTCAAAATATGAACCATTTCTTACATGTTAGAACATTGAAGAGTGTCATACTCTTCAGTGGCTTCTTCCCCTTCTTCCCGTGCACACTGTAGGCGCTCCACACCGCATGTGTGGCTACAGCTGACAGCACCCGCCGGACTGTGTCCGCCAAGTCTCTGCCACCAATGGCACCTAGGTATTGTGTCTGCAAAACAAAGAGTCATTTACTGTACCCTTCCCTGCACTGCAAAAATAAGACAAAGTTCCGCCCTGCAGACACTCACCATCTTCCTCTGATGTTCCCGGTCCTTCAACCTGGCCTCACAGACCTGCAGCTCCTCGTCCGTTTGGGCAGGGTTCAGTACATCCAGCACTTCTCCCTGGGCTCCAGACTCCACAGGCCGCGTGCTCTGGGCCAGTTCCCTCACAGTCCGTGCAAGCTCACGGAGTTGCTCCCGCATCTCTGAGAACTGCTGATGTACAGACCTCTGGAAATCTAGATAAACACAGATGTGGCTATAAGTACATTGACATAAAACTAAATGAAACTCAAAATATATCCCTGCATGCAACATGAAGTAGTCCCATACCAGCATCTGCAGAGCAGCATCGATTAGGTAGAGGGGTACATGGAGTCAATGGTGCTGGAGCCGTTTTATTGGGCGACGGCATCACAGACCTAACTGAAAAACAAAAGGGATAAAGGAAAGGGATGAGCAGGAAACTGTATGGTGTTGGCAGCATGCTTTGGCTTCTGGCATTTGAAGGAAAATAAATTAAGACATTAACAGGTAGACATCACAACACCACAGCAGTACATGCCACTCTTACCTGGTCTGGCTGGGGTGCTATACATGAAGCCTGGGCTCGCATGGTTTTCGCTCACAGGGGATGAGCTCGGAAAATCTGCAAGATGAGTAAATGGTATTCAATCTAAAAAAGCCAATCACAGAGCTAACTGAATGGGATTAGCAGGAAACTTTATGGTGTTGGCTTTGGCTTCTGGCATTTGGAGGGAAACTAAATAAAGACAAGACAGGTAGACACCACAGCAGTACATGCCACTCTTACCTGGTCTGGCTGGGTGCTGTATGATCTGGCTGGGGTGCTATAAATGGGGCCTGGGCCCCGCTCGCCCACATGGGACAAGCTTGGAAAATCTGCAAGATGAGTAAAATGGTATTCAAAATAAATAAAAAATAGTCCAACTATCAGTGTGCAGTAGGCATAGACATTTCATTTCAACACAAACATGCATACCTGGATTGTACAGCACACGTGGATTGTACTGGACCGCTGGCAGAGGCCTTTCAACTCCGGCACCTGGTCTTTGGCCTGCATAGTGGGGACCAATGGCTGCCCGGGGCTTGGAATATCTAGTGGAATATCAGTAAATTAGCTCAGACTACTCGATTTCAAAAGTACTACTCTTTTGGGACTGTTGAATGCACTTTAGTATATTACCTTCGTCACTGGAGTGATAGCGCGTGTTGCTCCGTCTCTTTCTAACGTCCTGGCACTCGTCATCGACGACTGCTGCTCAAAGACTTTTGCCATGAGCCTGGCACCTTCGTAATGATCTGTGTGCATAAAGTACCATAATCAATACATTTCAGCCATCCTGTTTCCTCAGAATAATGAGTCATGATCTTTTTCCCCCCCGCCAGTATTTTTTAACAGCTTAAAATGCAAACAGTACCAGTTGTGGACTTGGGGAAAACCCGGACTCTGTGGAGCGCCCAGCCAGGGTTAGGTTCCACGCAGCTCTTTATCCGTTGGCTGAATTTGTTCATCGGCGAGGAACACATCTGCAACTGTGAGTGAAACCATGTTAGTACCCGCTTCCCTGTACTATTGAAAAGTAGCACCAATCAGAAACATTGTTCACACAAACATGTTCTTACCCCATCCTTTTTGGAGAGCCAGGATACTGGGACAACCGACAGTGTCCTCCCCCAGAAACTCCACACTGCAATACAGTCTGCCCAATAAACAAAAAAAATTCAGGTTGTAAACACAAGGACCCTATGGGAAAGTAGGCAGAGGGGAAGAAGCGACTAAAACAACAATTCAACAAGTCATTACAGCCGATAAGTAATTAGTGACACGCCACTATTCTATCCTTTTTTTTATTTATTTTTTATTCTCTGCCGGCATCTGACCAGGACAGATGCGGTCAATGGCGGCTAATCATCAGTGTGGGAAACAACAGCTAGTTTAGGCACCGCGATTACCTCGTGGGTGGCAGTCTCCCACTTTACAGACAAATGGCAAATATATAAAGCATTATCTTGGCTTCGCCTTCACCTTTGCCTATGTAAAATTAACCTAAGATTCGTGATGGCCTTAGAAAGCCTGACACTAGCGAGCTCCCAATGTCTCAAATTCAGCAGAGTCAAACAAACAAACCATTCACATGTCCAGCGGCCATTTTAGAGTAAGGTTAACTAACACAAACTACCAGCTCAGACCGTTCGCTTATGTTTCTGAAAATGTTCGCGGCGAACACAAAGCCAGCAGTAACAGAAAAAAGATTTGCAATAGTTTGTCGGAGTATTTTCAATATTGTCTAAACGTTAGTCAAGTTCGGGCCTCGACTTAGCTAGCATTAGGTAGCGTGTTAGCTAGCATTAGGTAGCGTGTTAGCTAGCATTAGGTAGCGTGTTAGCTAGCATTAGGTAGCGTGTTAGCTAGCATTAGGTAGCGTGTTAGCTAGCATTAGGTAGCGTGTTAGCTAGCATTAGCTAACGTTAGCTAGCTAGCATTGGGCTTCCAATTCCTGAACTTAGTTTAGCGTGCAGGTTATGAGTTACTTCTGTTTACTTAAATTATTACCGGTAAGTAAACAAATAAATAGCTAAACCAACAGTCAAATCAATGTAATTTGATGAGAAAAAACCCCGAGGTAACTGGTATAACTTACCAGAGATGAGTGCGCACCACACAAAAAAAGTGTTTTAGTCCCCAATCTGTTCTCTTTATGGCTTTAAACCACAGCTTTCGACGGTTCCTCTGAAAAGGGGGACATCTCAAGGGGATTCTGAAGAATCTGAGGCAATCATCTTGTCCTTTTCTGTTTGTACAGTTCACAGCAGCTTTGAGGCATAATTAGCTACACGAAACGGAGCTACTGTGGCTAGCGAGTTCGTTCCTCGTTCGCTCGTTCCTTTTTCCCAAAGAGGCTGCGTGCGCACCCCGCTGTGACGTAGCGGCGAACCCATCTATAGGGAGGGAAAGTGATCTCATCGCCCCCTAGTGGAAGTGTTCCATAATGCCGAGAGAATGAATGGGATTTCTCGACACGTCTTTTGAAAAATGATATCTTGGTCGACACCGAAACGTTAGTTTTAATTAATGAAAAAGCATTAAATGTTAACAAACAGGGAAATATACAATCAATAACATTTCTAAGATGAGTTATTCACCTCAACATAGTACAATATGAAGGATATAAGCGAAAATTTAAAAAAAGAACAAAAGACAGGAGCAGTTTGGCAAAGAATCCTGCCTACTTTAACTGTGAACCAGCAAGCAGTGACGTCACGGGATAGCCCGATTGCAATCCTAATGCTAGCCTAATAGGACTTTAATCCAACGTCACAGCAACGTTATTTAATGACGGGGACGCAGGGACCCATATTGCCAATGTTTCTGCAACGTTGCAGAAAAGTCTAATTAGACTTAGGAGGGTAAAGTTATTTTCGACCTTAGATGGACGTTGTCACAACATCGCCTGATGGTAACGTTGCAACTTACCTAAGTACAACTTATGTGCAACGTTGCTGCAACCCACTGTGTTAGTAGGGTAGGCAGCAGAGGAGGGTGATCAGTGGTGGCAGGTGTGCAGCGGCCTGGCCGTGAGCTCGTTCACTCGTCAGCACAACTGGTTGCAGCTGTGCGACGAAGCGCACGTTGTGCACGAGCAGAGGTGCTGGGTGCCGGCTCATCAGGGGCGTGCGCGGCAGGCGGGTCGGGGAGAGGAGGAGACCGTGGAGGCGCAGCCGTAACATGAAACAGTTACATTACATAAAGAAAATCATGGTTAATAAATAAATAGTGTTAAGTTAATTAATATAAATTCATATAGAGTTGATTTCTTTTTAAAAACCTTTATGTCCTGCTACTCACAGAATCAGCTGTGGCCTCGTCTGACCTAGACACCCACCTCCAGCCCCCAGAAGATGCTTTAGATGGTGAGTGAGTGAGATAGACACTGGTTGGCTAGTTAAACTTATTACTGAACTACTGTACTGAATATGTAGATGTAATCCAGGTTAAAGGACAATGCTCGTTTTTGACAACCTGGACCATATTTACGACAAAGCCTATTATAAGACGTTTGACTCACCGAGATCACTTTGGTGTAGTTCGGAGGCATGTAGAAGAAATGTAAAATCCAGCGCGAGCCAGTATATCTGTTACGGTCAATGTGAGAAAACGGGGAATGTGAGCTTTTCCCGGTTATTGCGCACATTGGAGAAACGTGCGTTTCTCACATCTCCCGGGTAATGTGCACATTCCCCGACCTTGCGGGAGATGTGAGAAATTGGTTAGTATTTCTCACATCTCCCGCAAGGTCGGGGATTGTGCACATTAATCGGGAAATGCTTACAATTCCCGACCTTGCGGTAAATCTAGCAAAGTCCAACCGTATGCAAAACCTCTGCGCAGCCGGGTGGTGGGAGAGGGCTCGTGCGCTTAGAATGAGAGGCGCTTGACATTTTGCCCATGGTTTTCGAATACATAGCATCAATTGCATTAATGGAAACATTAAATTGGGTCTAATTATACATGTGTTGAAAGTTAAGATAATTAGCCTACAAGCCGCGAGGCTACGCAACACAATAAGCAAAACAATCTCACTGTTTCACTCGTCCCTTTCCTCTGTTTCACTCGCCCCGCACGGCAGGGACAAGAGAAACAATGCACATCTTCTGTTCTCGGCCGTCTTGAATTGATCCGTTACACCACAGAACGAAACCTACAACTAATAGGTTAGTAAAGGACATGTACAAGTTGTTTGTCATAATTTTTTTTTATCTCCATCTTTATTAATTTCTGTGTTGATCAAACCAAAACGTGTTTCATTCGTCCCGGTCCTCCCCTACAGTTAATAACAGTCTGTGGTCTACCTTGAACAGTAATATAGCCTATGCTGCACACAGTGTAAGTAGTATTAGGAGGATAGGCCTACACTGGTGATCAAGTTAACAAACGCAAAAGGAACATTGCAACAACAGGAAGGTGGGAACCTCCAAAGGAACCCTACACGTTAGCTAGCCGAAAGACAGACGAAAAGACGAAAAATCTCTCACAGGTGTGCGCCAGTAACGTTAGCCCAACTACCGTGGGTGCCTCTTATGGTGCACGCCATCTGAGGCGTCACATAAGCCCTCTCCCACCACCCGGCTGCGCAGAAGTTTTGCATACGGTTGCGCTTTCCTAGATTTACCGCAAGGTCGGGAATTGTAAGCATTTCCCGGTTAATGTGCACAATCTCCGACCGTACGGGAGATGTGAGAAATACTAACCAATTTCTCACATCTCCCGCAAGGTCGGGGAATGTGCACATTACCCGGGAGATGTGAGAAACGCACGTTTCTCCTACATTCCCCGCGAGGTCGGGGAATGTGTGCAATAACCGGGAAAAGCTCACATTCCCCGTTTTCTCACATTGACTGTAACATATCCATGTAATGGCGGTGGTGGGGGCACCGAGAATGCAGTTTCTAAAAATCTATTTTCTGCCGCAAAACGGTTGTTTTCATCAATCTGTCTTTATGAATCGCTAGTTGTGCTTACATAGAGCGTAGGCCTGTTGTGGTTGTTCACATGCCTCTGTAATATGATCTTAAGAAACGTCTTTCGAAACGAAATAGCTTCCCCACTTGCTCCAGCACGCATGCACACAGCGCGCAATCGTTGCTCCAGCACACTGTGCGCATGCGTGCTGGAGCAAGTGAGGAAGCTATTTCGTGTCTAAAGATGTTTCTAAAGATCATATTACAGAGGCATGCCAGTCCACTTAGGCGCTCCTGACCCATGGATGACCTCAGGTAAGTCTTTATTAATTTCAACTTTGAAAAGCTTCTCTCTGCAGATGCAACAGAGACAGGAAGAGTGCATACTATCCTCAGTGCTAACCAGAGGTTTGGGTATAATTCAGATAGCTCTTTTTCATGGATAAAGGAAAGCAGCTCCGTTGCTGTTATTTTGGGTTTGGGAAGGTCTGGAAGACTCTGGATTTCCTTCGCTAGCTCTCTCCCATCAATGCCACATGTGAGGGTTTCCTCAAGTTGGATGACTATGCTTGCAAGCTTACCTTATTCCTTTTTTTCTTTAGTTATTTTGTCCTCTTCAATCTGTTTCTTCTTTCTTTTTGTTGCTCCTGATGGTGGATATGTTCGTTTCATTCTGTAAATGCGCTAGCTACTGCCGGTTACCACTCGGTGAGCGAGGCATGTTATGCAGTGCCGGATCGGTGAATTGCGAGCTTCTGGGGCCCCGAGCTCAATCAGCCCCCCCAATCCACACATTTTTATTACTAGACCTCCAGACAGCCGGAAACCAGGGGAGAGTTTGACCAGCAGGCCGTTTATTAACTAATAGGGGAAATAACTGTTGCCACAAAACAAAGGGGGAGGTGAAACAGTGGGGGGAATGTATGGTGCCATGTGTGTAGTGTAATGGCGTGTGTTCTTCAGCAGGGGGTGTCTGTGTGCGTGTCTGCGAGTGGGAATGAGAGAGGTGTGTGTGGAAATGTGCGTGCGAAGGGAGAGGGGCTGGTGGTAGCGTGGTCTGGGGACCAGGGCGAGAATAGGCGAGGTGGAGAGGCAGGAACCAGGGAGGGGCGAGGAGGCGAGGGGACGTGGAGCAGATGGGCAGGCGAAGCACCAGGAGCGAGGGGTCGGCGTGGAAGCCCGAGGAACCAGGGAGGGACGAGGGAGAGAGGAGACGCGGAAGCCGGGGAGAGGGGGGAGTAGGCGTGACAAAGGTCCCGGGAGAGACAGGGTCGGGTCTCGAAAAAAAAAACTGGAAAAAGGAATTAGCTCAGCGGACAAATAAACGAGGAAGGGTAAAAAACAACGGCAGGTCACAAATACGGTTTTCTGTATAGTCAGCGACAGCTTGTAGTTTACCACAATAGCAAGAGTTAAAATATCAATCTTAATGTGTTTTCTTAATAATGATTATGACACTTTTTAATAAATCATCAGTTGATCAATAAAATCCATTACAGTAGCTATCGTTCCAATACTACAGGCCCCAGTGTTAGTGATCAAAGAGTGTGTAATCAGAAAAGAATCAATACTGGAATGAGTGTCTATTGGAGAAGAATGTATAATCACAATTAGTCGGATTAATCAACCTCCATACATCAAGTTGGCCGCTACCTTTACAGAGGGATTTAATTGCTGTCTGGGTTCTGGAAGGTCTGGTTATTCCGGATTTGGACTTGTCTATAAAAGTGTCAAGAGGGTGGTGAAAATCCCCACCCAGGATAACTGGGAAGAATTGTCTTAGTTCCCTTATATCCCCATTTGGCCGGAAAAATTTACCAAAAGCATACATATGTATGTTTGGAAAATAGGATAGAACCCCTGTAGTGTGTTTTGGGGTTAGAGCTATGACTATGACCGGTCTAATTTATGATTATACCACGGTTATCACCAATATGAAGGAAAATAGATTTTATCAACTCGTATGGGGCACCACCCTGTTTTGTACAGGGAAACAAGATAACCTTTATCAATAGTCTTAATTATTCATCAATATCATTCTTTAGGCAGAGTCCTTGACTCAATCAAGTGACTTAAGATAATGTGATGGCACTTGGACGTAGTCAAAAGTTAATGTTTATTGAAGTTAAACTAATCAATTATTAAAATAATATTATAACACAATTCAAATAACAGATGGAAAAACACGTGGCAATATGAAAACACAGCAGAAATGAAAAGAATTATGTCAGAGATTATCACAGCCTATCCTAAATCTTCTAAGCTTAAACAACACTTTGGCATCTCACACCACAATCATAGGCGACTGTTGGATACAACCTTAGTAGCGGTGTGTGATTGCGCGTTGTCCGGGCGGTGTTGACTGGCTCGAAGCAAGGAGGAGGCATGTGACTGAAGGTCGCTCGGTTTGATGAAAGGAGGCAGCGCGCCTGCGCTCCCGTTGAAACTGATAGTAGTGATCTTATCAACCGGCACAAACTTAGTTACTGGAGAGTTGAGAGCACACAAGAGTGGGAAAACAAGAGAGAGCTGCACGAGTGTGAAAAACAAGAGAGAACAATGGCGTCTCACAGCTTAAATACCTGCGGCTTGTCGGGGGGTGGGTGCTTGTGACCCCAGTTCGGTGATTGGCCAGTTGATTCGTGACCCCTCCTTTGGGGGGGTCTGAGAATTAAACAGCAATTTTCAGGATATGTTTTAATCTGATCTCATTACCAACACATTGGAAGGACGTTAGTAAAAATTACATTATCATATTCAGTACATTGGCTGGAACATTTAGAATCCAAACACTTGCATCTTTAAATCACACCCACACGTTGGATTCACAATTTTAATACTGCTCTGAGCCCGTTCGCTCCCCAAACCCCGTTTATTCACAGATATGTCCCCCATTGAAGAATAAACACTGGCACTGGGAGCATGACTCAATTTCATGGCTAGGATGGCAGTTTTCTTATGAATGCAGGCTCTGGAATCCTCCAGACACTATTGTGTACTGCAGTTGGTGAGAGAGAGAGAGGGGAGAGAGGCAGAGAGGAAGTGAGAGGGTCGTAAAGTTTGGCCTGTTCCGGCCGAGTCCTTTGAGGTGGAACCAAGACGTTGGTGTGAACAGCCCCAGTTCTACTTTTTGCTTACACCGGCCCCCTTACAACAAAGGGAGCTTGTGGATGAAGTGTAATCCGACCCTGTAATCCGACCCCACTTAGCCTAGTCAAATTAAAAGTCATATTTTATTAAAGGTTTTGAAATAATTTGTTCCAATCCAAAGGTGCAAAAGAGATTATCCACAAGATGAGGTTTGACACCGCGCCTGCCACGAGGAGGAGCCATCTGCACCCCCAGCTGAAAAGCCATCCCGTTCCACAGATTGGGAAGATGATGCGGCCTCCTCCGTGTCAGAGCCAAAGTCTGCCGAAGATGAAAAAGCAGAGAAGCCACACCCAGACAACGTGCCTAAATGGTGGAAGTTCAACAGAGCGATAGTATCATGTGGGCGTGTCCTGGAAGGCACGAGCCTGGCACCAGAGTCAATCAACAACCTCCTCTTCCTCCATAGCAATCTTAGAAAGCCAAAGAAGGAGAAGGCTAAGACAAATTAGTTTTGTTCATTTTGTAGGCCTATAATTGCCTGTTTTGTGAGTCATAGGCACGGCAACCAACGTTACGCTTATATAGACTAGCCTATAATTCTGTAAAAGTGGAGATATTTTTGTTTAAGGGTATTGCTGTTTTATTCTACAGAATGGACCTTTGTTTTGGGTGTCATTCACTTCTTTTCGTTTGTTACTGTTCATTTTGCAACAATGTCAGGGTCAACGGTCTAATGCCCAAAGCTCCGTGACGTGATCGGGGATGAGAATGTGTTGATAATGCGCGGCGCACGGACACCTGCCTTAGGCTATATGCCTAGTTTTTGCAACATTACTCCTGTTATTACTGTTGTTTGCTGTGATTTTCTATTTTATTTTAATCACTGATCAGGAGTGGGTTGGTAGGCCTAGGCCTACGCTATGTCATTAACAATGCTTTAATTATATTATCAGCATCTTCCTTTTAATCGGGAAGTCTCTTACAAAAAGTTAGAACTCTGCAAGTCTGCATCGAATAGCGATGGCCTATTTTTTTTTCTATTTTAGGCCTAAGTTTTAAGTGAAGAAAATGGAACTTGTGCGTTATTTTATTCAAGTGAAAATAAATAGCCTACATAACTTATCAGCTTTTGATGGGAGGGAAAACAACTAAATCACTTAGGCCTACCCATAATCACGGTAGCCTACTATTACAGGCCTACCCTGTTGGCTACAAAATCAAATAGGCTACAAAATGAACAGCATGTTTCTCAAGCGAATAACATTAGGAATATTTTCCACAACTTTATTCAAAACATTAGTTGCCCAATAATTAACAAACATGATCATAGCAAAAATGAAGAATAAAAAAGCACAATTAACTCGACTGTACAGTTTAAGCTTCTGGCTTTCTGCTCCTCTCCTGACGCTCCGTGGCAGCGCGGGACCTGTCAGAACTCGGGAACGGGTGGGACTGGGAATGAAAAATTCCTCGTGCACAGGGCTCTACCGCGCCACCGTTCTCCTGGATCAGAGAGACGTGGAGCCACAAGCACAACACATGACATACTGTCGCTAGCTGTCACCACAGGTGCAATTGCACCTGACGAAGGCCACATTGGCCGAAACGTTGTTCCATTAAATTCACCCTTGGGAGCATTAAGACAGTGTGCAGACTTCTATTCTTTACTCATGTCATGTTTTAGTCGAGCACCTGTAACTATCCGTTTGAATTTGCGTGCATCACCCTATCACATTTTGATCAGAAAATAAACAGATTTGAATTTCCTATTACATGGCACATTTGTGATCACCATTTCAAACTCCATAGCAACAAGAGAGTTTTAGGAAATAATTTTCTTGGCAGAGTTCACTAAAATCAACGACCGCAACACAGCTATTCCGAGATTCATGATATAGCACAGCTTAGAGTGTGTTATTGCTTAATTAAAATATATTCATAGCTCAGTGATTGATCTTATGTCATGATGCTTAATTCTCTTCAGAGGGTCCCTACAACCTCTTTGAGGGGTGTTGATGTTTCCTCCTCCTCCTCCTCCTTATGTCTGGCTGAAGAAGGTCCACCCTGTGTTCAGAGAGACATGGTTATAGACAGGAGTGGTGTGTGTTGAGACAGACATGGTTTCTCACAGACATCTCATACACAGGAGTGGTGTGTGTGCTATTTTGAAAATGAGGTACCTGTAGCATGGATGGATACTTTCAACACAGAACTATGATGAATTAGCTAGATAGGCCTACTGTAGTAGACGCTGAAGTCACTGTTGTCTGCACAGTCCATTTAATAAATAAGGCAAATGTTCATCAGATGGAGGTGAAGGTGATGACACACTAACTAGTCACTAACCTGTGATGCCATGTCCAAGCTCCGGAGCAGAAGAACAGGGGAAAGTAATACATTAGATGCCTTGGAAATTAAAACCAATAGATTCCAATGCAAACGTGATTCTCTCCCTCTCTCTCTCTCTCTCTTTTGTATATTCCTCACACTTTTCACACAATTTCTCTTGCACCTGCAGTCAGGTACGACCATGTGTAATGATGTAATTTCTTTACAGTTGATACTGAGAGAAGTAGACGTCTGAGTTTACCATGCAGTTGATACTGAGTGGGAGGTTGATGTCTGAGTTTACCATGAAGTTGATACTGAGAGAGAAGTAGAAGTCTGAGTTTACCAGGGCAGAGTTCCATGTTTCCTCCAGTACCACACCAGGCCAGCAGCAGCAACCAGACAGAGAGTTATTACCACCCCCAGCAGGACCCAGAGCGCAGGAGAGGTCCCTGAGAGAAGGAGGGAAGACAATGAGGGGGAAGACAATAATATTGGTCCACTTGAATTTTAGGTGAAGAACATGAATATAATTATCAATTTGATTTTTTTTAAATATTAGTATTTTCTCATGTTATTTTCACATGGAAGTATAAAACATGTTGTATAAGTATCATACAGACAGCCCACACAGCTGGCTCTGTGATTCTACAGGATGTTGCAAATAGAATTAAACTGAACTAAAAAACATTGTTTTGTCTGTGTACATTTGTCTTTTGTGAGCTGGGGTGGACAGCCATTTTCCCAAAGGGTATTAATAAAGCAAAAATCCAACTCAACATGTCTCATGTTATCTACTATGGTAACAAAGTAGACCTATATGTCCCATTGTGATCTGCTTATTAACCACAACTTAATAGTATAACTGAGGGTTGTAATGGGGATCTCATTAATATGCAAATTATCTTTTTATCATAACCTTAAGTGGCCTTGAGAGATGTATTTTTTCCACATCAGGTAACATCAGGTAAACTGCTATCTACCATCAACACAACATTACATGCAGGCATGACTTCCAGAGGTAGAATTGAACACTTTGCCTGTATGAAAGAAAATAACAATTGATTCTTGCCTATACAATAGACAACAACAAATGACTGGACGACTGTATACTCGAATATTAGCCTATTTAATTGCACTGCCGACACAGACACTGTCATCCATGATCGGATGGGATAAGTAGGCTAGATGAGGATTAGACTGCTAGACTACGATAGTAAATTGCCAGTTTGGGATCCTTTATCAATCAATCAAAGCTTTATTTGTATAGCGCATTTCATACACAGAGGTAACACAATGCACTTTACAGAGAACAAGGGAGGTGGGCATAGGTCCCACCCCTACATATTCCAGAGGAAAGCAAAAAAACAGTATCACCCAGGGGCCAGAAAAGTGAGCTGTAAAAATTCTTCCCTGACCCCTCTCAACGAGGCGATCAAGCAAGCTCCTGGAGTATGTTTGTCTAACGGCTAAGAACATTTATAAAGTAAAATGTACATTAAATTGCATTTTCAGAGTAGGAAGGGCTAAAATCATAGGAGAGACATGGCAAACACTGGTGTATGTCTGTGTGTGCGTGAGTGTGAATGTGCCTGGGCCCAGATAGAGGCAGGGGTTGGGGTAGGGTGGGGGTAGGAAAAGGATACGGACCCGGATTAGGGTGAGGGGATCTGAGTCCAGGACTGGTGTATGTCTGTGTGTGTACGTGAGTGTGCCTGGGGCCAGGTAGAGGCAGGTGTCGGGGGTAGGGTGGGGGTAGGAAAAGCATATGGACCCAGGTTAGGGTGAGGGGAAGGGGGACTGGGCCCAGGTCCAGGCCTAAAGCCGGAAGTGGACTGGTGTATGTCTGTGTGTACGTGTGTGTGTTAACTAAATGCTACGACATCCACAGCAGACACAGGGTATCTATTGGACTCTGGGTAGTCTGCTGGTGACAGTGGGGCATCCACTGGACATTTCAGAGCAAGAAGTTGAATGTTTAGCTACGTACCTACAGTAGGACTGGAATGATGAATTGATTAGTGCTGATAACAATAACAATTCCAATGTACCTATGCAAATAAACTTTCTATTTCATTCTAATGGACCTGCACAAGTGTCATCTCCGGATAGATAGGCTAAAAGTCCACGTCGTGAGTTTCTTTCTTGCGTCGTGCATCGCTTGCATCTCACATCTTCTTATGCCGTTTTTGTCGGTGTGATAGGTAGTGATGCCATTACATCAACCTTGCCATTACATTACAGTCATTTAGCATACGCTTTTATCCAAAGCGACTAACAATAATTGCATTTAACGTAGGAAAAGCCAATGTACTTGTGAGGGTTTGGTTTTGGGACCCAGGCGCAACAGGAAAGGAGGAGGCAAGGAACGGTAAAGCCCGGAGGGGCGATTTAATAAGATCAAAAAGGGGGATGTGGTAGTCGTACAGCCGATGGTCAGGCAGGAGCGTGGTAGTCGTACAGGCGATGGTCAGGCAGGAGCGGGGTTGTCGTACAGGCGATGGTCAGGCAGGAGCGGGGTTGTCGTACAGGCGATGGTCAGGCAGGAGCGGGGTTGTCGTACAGGCGATGTTCAGGCAGGAGCGGGGTTGTCGTACAGGCGATGGTCAGGCAGGAGCGTTGTCGTACAGGCGATGTTCAGGCAGGAGCGGGGTTGTCGTACAGGCGATGGTCAGGCAGGAGCGGGGTAATCGTACAGACGTGGGTCAGGCAGGAACTGGAGAGATGAGGAGGGGAGGCAGGGTGAGTGAGAGTAATCACAAACGGGGAACGGGAAAAAACACTACAAAATACGGGTAAGGAGATTGTAGGCTAGGCTATACTTTACCACAAGAGTATTATGGTAAGATCTGGCGATGAGTGGAGTGTAGACCAGGTTCTTGTAGAGGTTGAAGGTGATTGCAGAACGAGGGACAGGTGTGGTGATGATAATTGGAACCCGGTGAGTAGAGCCGCGCCAGCGTCATCGTCGGAGACGAGCGCGCCGTTCTTGTCTTTGCGCACGGGCCGATGTGCTGGGCATGTCGGGATCCGATTCTTCGTCACCGGAGAGGGAGGAGACTGCCGAGTCCGCGGAGCTGGCCGGAGACGGGGAACGCCCGGCAGTGGGGGGAAACTCCGGAGAGCCAGAGCGTTGTATGCCCGGGCTGATGCGACGTGCGGTAGAGCGCGTAGGACGCCCCGAGCGCGCAGCGGGCCCAGAGGGGAGAGAGGGAGACGGTTGTGGAGGCGAGGGCATGCGAGCCGTAACAGGACCCCCCCCCCGAGGGGAGCCACCTGGCGACCGACCGGGGGCGTCAGGATGTGCCCTGTAGAAGTCCCGGAGGAGAGACGGGTCCATAATGAGCTGCCTGGAGATCCAGCTGCACTCCTCGGGGCCGTACCCCTCCCAATCCACCAGGTATTGGAACCCCCGACCCCGGCGGCGCACCTTCAGCAGCCGCCGAACCGTCCACTGGGGATGCCCGTCGACCATCTGGGGAGGCGGAGGAGCTGGGGCAGAAGGCATTAGAGGACTCGAGGAGACAGGTTTGATCTTGGACACATGGAATACAGGGTGTACCCGCATGGAAGCAGGGAGCTTAAGACGTACCGCAGCCGGGTTCAGGACACGGTCGATCTCGAAGGGCCCAACGAAGCGCGGAGCCAGCTTCCTGGAGGGGACCTGGAGCGGAAGATCAGCAGTGGAGAGGTAGACACGTTGACCGGGCCGATACGCCGGAGCAGGAGTGCGGCGGCGGTTGGCACCGCGGCAGGAGCGCTCGTTGGAGCGGAGCAGGGCCCTGTGGACCTCCCTCCAGACACGGCGACAGCGGCTGAGGTGGGCCTGGACGGAGGGGACGGAGGCCTCCGACTCCTGGAGAGAGAACAGCGGGGGCTGGTACCCGAGGGATGACTCGAACGGAGACCTGCCAGTGGCAGCGCTGGTCAGGGCATTGAGGGAGTATTCGACCCAGGGCAGGTCCTTGCTCCAGGAGGTGGGGTGGAGAGCCGACACACAGCGGAGAGCGGACTCCAGGCTCTGGTTGGCCCGTTCGGCCTGGCCGTTGGTCTGCGGGTGGTAGCCAGAGGAGAGGCTGATGGTGGCGCCTATCTCCTTGCAGAAGGCCCTCCAGACTTGGGAGGTGAATTGAGGCCCACGGTCCGAGACAATGTCTCCGGGGAGACCGTGGAGCCGGTAGACATGCTGGACGAGGAGCTCAGCTGTCTCCGCAGAGGTCGGGAGCTTGGGGAGCGCCACCAGATGGACCGCCTTGGAGAACCGGTCCACCACGGTGAGGATGACCGTGTTGCCCCTGGAGGGGGGAAGACCGGTGATGAAGTCCAGGGCGATGTGGGACCAGGGACGGCTGGGGACCGGGAGAGGACGCAGGAGGCCAGCCGGGGGCTGGTGGGACGCCTTGCTGCGGGAGCAGACGGGACAGGCGACCACAAACTCCCGGACGTCGGACCTCATGGAGGGCCACCAGAACCGTCGGCTCAGGAAGGAGAGGGTGCGGTGAACCCCGGGATGGCACGCAAACCGGCTGGCATGGCCCCACTGGAGCACCCGGGACCGGACCGAGTCCGGCACGAAGAGCCGGCGAGGAGGAACGTTGGCCGGACTGGGTTGGGCGCGTTGGGCCTGCCTCACCACCGCCTCAATGTTCATAGTGATCACCCCTACGACACGCGAGGTCGGCAGGATGGTCTCAGGCTCCGCGGGGGGCGCCTCGGGCGCGTGGAGGCGGGACAGCGCATCGGCCTTGGCGTTGCGGGAGCCGGGCCGGAAGGTGAGGGTAAAGTCGAACCTCCCTAGGAACTGCGACCACCGCGCCTGGCGGGAGTTGAGGCGCTTGGCCGCCCGGATGAAGGTCAGGTTCTTGTGGTCCGACCAGACGAGGGTGGTGTGTTCCGCGCCCTCAAGCCAATGGCGCCACTCCTCCAAGGCCCCCACCACCGCCAACAACTCCCTGTTCCCGATGTCGTAATTCACCTCAGCCGGGGTGAACCGGCGGGAGAGGAAGGCACAGGGGTGCAACTTCTGGTCCTCCACTGACCGCTGGGACAGAACAGCACCGATGCCGGTGTCCGATGCGTCAACCTCGACCACGAACTGCCTGGAGGGGTCAGGATGGAGAAGGACCGGAGCGGTGGTGAAGCGCTCCTTGAGCGCAGAGAAGGCGGCGCTGGCAGCCGGTGTCCAGATGAACGGACGCAGGGATGAGGTGAGGTGGGTGAGGGGAGCTACTACCCGGCTGTAGTCCCGTATGAAACGGCGGTAAAAGTTAGCGAAGCCAAGGAAGCTCTGGAGTTGCCTCCGGGTAGAGGGTTGAGGCCATTCGACCACGGTCTTGATTTTGCGGGGGTCGGGTCGCGTCAGGCCTCCCTCCACAATGAGCCCCAGGAACTCCACTGACGCGGAGTGAAAGGTGCACTTCTCCGCCTTGATGTATAGGCGGTTCTCCCGGAGACGCTGGATTACCATGCGGACGTGTTGGACGTGCTCCTCAGCGCTCCTGGAGAACACAAGGATGTCGTCCAGGTAGAGAACCACAAATACGTCCAGCATGTCCCTGAGCACGTCGTTCATCAGGGCCTGGAAGACGGCGGGGGCGTTGGTGAGGCCGAAGGGCATGACGAGGTATTCGTAGTGGCCACGGGAGGTCTTGAAGGCGGTCTTCCATTCGTCCCCCTCACGGATACGCACCAGGTGATAAGCGTTTCTGAGGTCCAACTTGGTGAAGATGGTGGCACCGGTGAGGGGTTCAAAATTGGAGCTCATGAGGGGGAGTGGGTATTTATTCTTCACCGTGATGTTGTTGAGCAGCCTGTAGTCGATGCACGGCCTCAGGTCTCCACCCTTCTTCTTTACAAAGAAGAACCCCGCTGCCACCTGGGAACGAGATGGTCGGATGAGGCCCTCGGCCAAGCACTCGGAGATGTAGGTGTCCATGGCAGCTTTCTCCGGGAGGGAGAGGTTGTAGAGACGACTGGCTGGGAGAGGGGCGCCAGGGTGGAGCTCGATGGCGCAGTCGTAGGGTCGATGAGGGGGAAGTGTGCGGGCGCGCTCCTTACTGAAGGCCTCCCCGAGGTCGTGGTACATCAAAGGGACCGTGGAGAGGTCAGGAGGAGCGGGACGGGGCCGGTCAACCCGAGTGGAGGTCTGAGCAGCTCGGAGGCAGCGGGCGTGGCAGGTGGTGCTCCAGCTGAGGATGCGCCCCGAGCTCCAGCAGACATGAGGGGTATGGAGTTCCAGCCAGGGCCTCCCTAAGATGAACGGAGCGTCGGGAGAGTGGATGACGAAGGGGCGGACGTTCTCCACGTGGTTACCCGAGACTGTGAGAGTGAGGGGCAGGGTCCGGTGCGTGATGGGACCCATGGGATGGCCATCCAGGGCGAAAGCCGAGAGGGGCCTCTCCAGAGGGGAGAGAGGGAGCGCCGCTTTGTGGGCGAACTTGACGTCCACGAAGTTCTCGTCGGCACCGGAGTCGATGAGGACAGGGACGGAGAGCGTGTGCCCCTGCCAGGCGAGGGTGACAGTGAACCTGGCGGCACGGGTCCGGGATAGAGGATGGATGAGCCGGCTTACTCGGTACCCCCTGGCGAGTGAGCCTACTCTTTTTGCCGCCCTGGGAGGTGCAGAGGAACAGGAGTCGACGGCGTGCGCTGGGCTAGCGCAGTATATGCATAGTCCGTTCTGTTCCCGGTGCTCACGCTCTGCAGGGGTCAGTCGGGTCCAACCCAGTTGCATGGGTTCCTCTCCAGCGGTGTTTGGGGGGGCGAGGGAGGCCGGGGCAGGCCGAGAGAGACCGGCAGAGGGAGGCGGAGACGGTCTGGGTGCGCTGTGGTGTTGGTGCGCCCGCTCGCGCCTGCGTTCCCGGTGGCGCTCGTCTATGGCTATGGAGAGGGAGACGAGTTGGTTCAGGGTCGCTGGTCTGTCTCCTCCAGCCAGGCTGTCCTTCATGGCGTCCCCCAGACCCCGTCGGAAGGCGCTGTATAGGGCAGACTCGTTCCAGGAGCAACGGGCAGCGAGGATGCGGAACTCCGTGGCGTTGTCCGCTACTGAGCTGGAACCCTGGGTGAGGGCGGAGAGAGCAGCGTCCGCGTCCTGTCCGTGGACGTCGTGGTCGAACACAGTCCTGAATTCTGCCACGAAGGCAGTGTAGTCCTGCATGTAGGCAGCTGCGCCCTCGCGACCCGCCATGACCCAACGGCGAGCCCGTCCCGTGGTCAGGTTGGCAATGTAGGCTATCCGAGCCGACGCAGTGGAGTACATGCTTGGCTGGAGGTCAAACACGTACTCACACTGCATGAGGAACTCCCGGCAGAGGGTGAACGTCCCGTCGTAGAGGGCCGGGGAGGCGAGATGGGGCTCCCGGTTTGGTGGAGCGGTGGGGTTCAGGAACGGAGCCAGGCGGGCACTGACCGCGGTGACCTGGTCGGACAGGGTGCAGACCAGAGTAGCGAGGCCCCTCAGTCGCTCGTCCTGGGCGTGCTGTTGGGCGGATACCTGCTGCAGTTGCTCAGCTTGGGTCCGTGGGAGGGCTTGGAGTAGTCCGGGAGGTGCAGGTCTCTCCTCCATGTTGGCTGGGTCCAAACTGGCCAGATCTTACTGTGAGGGTTTGGTTTTGGGACCCAGGCGCAACAGGAAAGGAGGAGGCAAGGAACGGTAAAGCCCGGAGGGGCGATTTAATAAGATCAAAAAGGGGGATGTGGTAGTCGTACAGCCGATGGTCAGGCAGGAGCGTGGTAGTCGTACAGGCGATGGTCAGGCAGGAGCGGGGTTGTCGTACAGGCGATGGTCAGGCAGGAGCGGGGTTGTCGTACAGGCGATGGTCAGGCAGGAGCGGGGTTGTCGTACAGGCGATGTTCAGGCAGGAGCGGGGTTGTCGTACAGGCGATGGTCAGGCAGGAGCGTTGTCGTACAGGCGATGTTCAGGCAGGAGCGGGGTTGTCGTACAGGCGATGGTCAGGCAGGAGCGGGGTAATCGTACAGACGTGGGTCAGGCAGGAACTGGAGAGATGAGGAGGGGAGGCAGGGTGAGTGAGAGTAATCACAAACGGGGAACGGGAAAAAACACTACAAAATACGGGTAAGGAGATTGTAGGCTAGGCTATACTTTACCACAAGAGTATTATGGTAAGATCTGGCGATGAGTGGAGTGTAGACCAGGTTCTTGTAGAGGTTGAAGGTGATTGCAGAACGAGGGACAGGTGTGGTGATGATAATTGGAACCCGGTGAGTAGAGCCGCGCCAGCGTCATCGTCGGAGACGAGCGCGCCGTTCTTGTCTTTGCGCACGGGCCGATGTGCTGGGCATGTCGGGATCCGATTCTTCGTCACCGGAGAGGGAGGAGACTGCCGAGTCCGCGGAGCTGGCCGGAGACGGGGAACGCCCGGCAGTGGGGGGAAACTCCGGAGAGCCAGAGCGTTGTATGCCCGGGCTGATGCGACGTGCGGTAGAGCGCGTAGGACGCCCCGAGCGCGCAGCGGGCCCAGAGGGGAGAGAGGGAGACGGTTTTGGAGGCGAGGGCATGCGAGCCGTAACAGTACTACTACTTGCCAGAACTCACAAGTGCATCTCCTTTCTAAAACAAGTGACTAAGAGCATAATCTAGTGCTGAAAGCAAAGTGCAAGAATTGCAATCTCAAATACAATAGGTGCTTAAGAGGGAGGATCGTTGTAGTACTTCTTGAAGAGATGGGTTTTGAGCCTACAACGAAAGATGGGCAGTACTACAACGCTGCTGTCCTGACGTGAGTGGGCAGTTCGTTCCACCACTGTGGGGCCAGGACAGAGAAGAGCCGTGACTGTGTCCATCGACCGCAGGGGCCTCGGAGTGACGGGGCAACCAGTCGCCCCGAGGTAACAGAGCGTAGCGGTCGGGAGGATGTGTAGGGTTTGACCATGGCCTGGAGGTAGGAGGGGGCTGTTCCTTTCATTGCCCTGTAGGCTAGCGCCAGAGTTTTGAACTGGATGCGAGCCGCTACAGGGAGCCAGTGTAGGGAACAGAGAAGGGAAGTTGTGTGGGAAAACTTGGGGTGGTTGAACACTAGGCGAGCAGCAGCTTTCTAGACAAGTTCCAGGGGTTTAATGGCTGACGTCGGGGCCCCAGCAAGGAGAGAGTTGCAGTTGTCCAGGTGGTAGATGACCAGGGCCTGGATGAGCACCTGCGCCGTTTCATCAGTGAGTAAAGGGCGAATCCTCCTGATGTTGTAGAGCATGAATCTAAAGGAGCGTGTGACGGATGTGATAAGTGCGGAGAATGACAGTTGGTCATCCAGGGTCACATTCATATTCCTTGCAGTCCGTCGGCGTCACCACTGTGTCTTCAATGGTGATGTCCAGGTCCCAGTGCGGGCAGCCATTCCCCAGGAGGAACAGCAGCTCAGTCTTGTCCAGATTGAGCTTGAGGTGATATGTCATCATCCACTCCAAGATGTCAGCCAAGCACCCAGCTATGCGTATCGCCACTTGTGTATCAGAAAGGGGAAATGACAGGACCAGTTGGGTGTCATCGGCATAGCAGTGATAGTAGAAACCATGCGAGCGAATGACAGAGCCCAGTGGTGTAGTGTAGAGGGAAAAAAGGAGAGAGTTGAGGGAACAGGGTCTAGAGAGCACGTGTTGGGGCGGTTACATGTTACAAGGTTGAGGACCTCGTTGGGGGAGAGGGGAGAAAAGTGGGATAAGACTCCACAGATTTCCCAGGTCAGCGGTGGCCAAGTGGATAGTGCGCTGCCTATCACCACAAAGGTTGTGAGTTTAAACCTTGGTGTGGACATACCAAGGTACCATGACATTTTTTGTCAATGGATGTTGTAGAAGTTATGTAACGAGCGTGGGTCATATTTGTTAATTATAGACCCTTTTACAGCCTAGTCAGCACAAGTATGCGCGCACATTCTTGAAACAGTAGCAGAGGAAGACAGACGAAATCGCCATTATTAAGCGTATGGACCAATACATCCATGGTACGGACTGGACTGAGGACATCATCAAAAATGCTGCGTTTGCGGTGCCCATTTTATATCAGGTAACTTATTTTGACTACCTGGTTTCACTGGAATGTCTGGTTGAATGTAGCCCACTTACCTAAGCAAAAGTGTCTATTTTAACAAATGCTGGGTTGAAGCTTCAAAGCACCGCCACCACCACAGAAGAAGACTACCTCGGAAAATAATTTCACTCAGACAGAACGAGTCTAAATAAGTTATTTATCGGTAGCGCCGAGGCTTCAAAACCCAGCGAAGTGAAGTTTCATGTTTATCTGACACTTGTAAATATAAGCGCCTCTCCTAACTAGGCCGACACCGATTTATTTTGACGGCAAAGTGAATGGACCAGCAAAGGACTGTTGTCTGGCATGAGCAGGGTTGGGGAGTAACGGATTACATGTAACGCCGTTACGTAATCAGATTACAAAAAAACAGTAACTGTAATCTGTTACAGTACAATTTAAAATATGTAATCTAGATAACTGTTACATTTGCATAGTAACGGGGATTACAGGCGTGATTACAACCACCCCTCGCCTCCTCATCAGTTTTACAAAATAGCTTTAAAAAAAGAAGAAGAAAGAAGTAGGCTAGTAATACCAATTACACGCAGCGCACAAACAAGATTCCCACTGATGTGCTCGTTGGACCACAGCTGCCAGACAGACAGCAAGCAGCACGGGCATCATGGCAGAAATACCGCAATGTGCATTAAAATCCTGGAAATACCAGCATTTTTTTTATTTACCTGTCACAGAACCACAACAATATTACAGCACAGTGTAAACTATGCCTCCCAGCCAACAAAACCCTCTCGACGGCCAAGGACTCAATGTCCAACCTGAAAAAGCATTTGCCGGTAAGTTAACGTTAGCTAATGTCAAACGTTAGGGTAGCTAACGTTAACCTTACTTCCACTGACAGCTAAATTAGCTAGTAGTAGACTTCTACAGTAGAGCACTAATGTTCAACTAGAAAACCAGACCTAAGCGCCCATTCAGATTATTTTCACTCAATAGCGCCTGTCTGTGTTATTCAAGAGCTATAACTAACTGCCTGGGAAAACTGGTCAGTGGGTGCTTTATCCATAATATATAAGGCTGTGTCCACTGACAAGCTGTGTAGCTGAATAGTGTCAATCACAGCTGCTTAGAATGCATTAGAGCTGGAGTTTAGAGCTGGCTCCGACGTTTACATCTAACGTTAGCTACATTAGCAACGTCGTGTTTTGCAGACTGCAATTAACTAGCCAAGGCAAGATGACACGCACCCTAACCTCTTGGCATTAACACTTGCTCTAACTGGGCAGGCGCTGGGCAACTGCTGTTCTATGTTGTCAGCTCTAGAACACAGAAAAATTATAAATAATGTAGGATTTCTGGTGAAATACACAGTACATTTTATTTAAAGTAATCCAAAAGTAACTGAAAGTAATCCCTTACTTTACTTTTAAATTGTGGTAATCGGATTACGTTACTGACTACAATTTTTCACAAGTAACTTGTAACTGTAAGGGATTGCTTTTTAAAAGTAACCTTCCCAACCCTGGGCATGAGTGAGCGGAATGCGACAACGGGACTGAAAAGGGCTAGTTGAAATGTAGAGTAATATCTGAAGTAAACAGTAACCCATAACCTGGCTGCACGCTAAGCTAAAGCTAAGTTCAGGAAATGAAGCCCAATGATAGCTAGCTAACTTTAGCTAGTGCTAGCTAACACACTAGCTAGTGTTAGCTACCTAACTCAAGGCCCGAGGAGTTGGAGATACTGTGCACGTTCTCTCAAAGTGCTTTAGCTAAGGTTAGCTACTACAAGCAAGTTAGTCCTTGTCACCAACACTTGCCTCACAACGTACGTAGCTAAACTATTCACACAGCAAGCAACGTCAGCTGACTGGGACTGTCTCGTGAGTAGAATAACCAGTGTTGTGAAATACATTTAAAAACTGGTCAGTTGATATGTTGCACAGCAATCGAGCAGGACAATATCATTAGGGCTAGGTTAGGTAGCTAGCAAAGTCAGCTTGCCCAGCTGGTATCGTTATAGGCTCATTCCTATGGGATAGCTTAGTAGTTTGTGATTTAGCAATGGGTTGACTAATCACTAGATCAATATTTTCAGTTGGGGATAGGACTACAACACCACCTATGCTGTGGCACCAGGAATCTGCTCTGACCACTGTTTTTATTCACCACCATATCATGTTATTATGCAGATTAAATGTACTGTATGTCTACGCGACACAAAAAAGGCTTTTATATAAATGTTATTTTTGGCCAATATTTTAATGCACTATTTTAATTATTATATATTATTTTAATTTTTAATTTTAATTTTAATCTCCCTTCTGTTCTGTTGCAGCTTTGATGCTGGGATGCCTGGTGTGGTTGAGGCCAGAGAACAAAGAGCACAGCAAATATGCAGTATCCAACACTTCGTTCATGGCTAGCT
Source organism: Borostomias antarcticus (assembly GCF_949987555.1). Taxonomy (NCBI): domain Eukaryota; kingdom Metazoa; phylum Chordata; class Actinopteri; order Stomiiformes; family Stomiidae; genus Borostomias; species Borostomias antarcticus. The sequence continues at coordinate 18,194,547 of NC_140242.1, forward strand.
AGCAATGGTACAGCAGTCTATGGGATTAGCTCATTTGGGTTGCTGTCAAAGCCGGTGCATTCATTTAGATCGGTAATTAAACTTCAGCCGAACTACATGTGCGTTTTAACACACGTCTGCTGGCCAATCAGAAAAGAGTATTAAGCCAGGCCATGGTATAATGTGTGTTTACCCGTTTTATTTAGGCTATTATTTTTAAGTAATAAAAATGAAATAGATCGGCCTTGAAATTAAATTGGATTGGCCGATACCGATCCAGCTGAAAAGGCCTAGATCGGCCCCGATCCGATTCGGGGATCGGTATCGGGACTTTCCTAATCAAGATCCTAGTAGATGTCCAAAATATCCCACTGTGTCCTGGGTCTACTTATTCACCACCTAATGGGAAGTGCAAAACAGCAAGTCATGACCTTTATCCAGAAACAAAAGTTGAACCCATTGCAGCAAAATAGCTAACATTACAGGAATCATCAGTGTAACTGCTTTAGCCACTGACCATTAATGTTATGGAAGCAGCTGCTAGTTGTTGTGAGCCCATGAGCTTACTGGCTATCCCGCTCTCATTGTGCTGGATTGGCATTGGAAGCATTGGAATTGATGTGTCCAGGTGACAAGACCCATCTTTATTTATCAGACATTACCATCCTACCAGTCCCGCAAAGAAACAAGCCAGCGCGCAACACACATAAGCCAGGCTTGATCCATTTTCATTTCGGCTGACCACAACAAAATGACTGGGTTGTTTCACTTCATACTTTGTGTGTTAGTAGGCCCATCAGAGACTCAAATGTATATGCAAAAACAATGGAAAAGTTAGTTTTGCAAACGTGGACCCCTTTAAATTTTAGTTTGGCTGGTTAAGTAGGTTGGCAGCAACAGTGTAGTTCTGGGCGGGAACTGGCTTCTGATCTGCTGAGCCATCTGCGGTTCTGATCTAACGCGGAACTATTCGCCTAGTAGCAGAAGCTATGTCCAGTGGATGTGAAACACTAAAAGAAAATAAAGAAAAATAAGTTTGAGAAGCTGAACTCCTGAGCAAAATTCCAAAATCGTTAGGGTACTGAACTTATATTGACAATGCTGCAACCGGCGGCCCGTCCCTGACATCCGCAGCGCCGCACAGCTGCAGCTTGTGCCCAGGAGTGCTAACGTTACTGCTGCCACATCTAGGTTATTTAAAAAGCTGATATTGGAAGGATTAGTCAATTGTCTATTATGTGTTCAATGTTAATAAGTAATATAATGACTCAATTCATAGTAGCCATAAGGCAGAGATTTTAGCTGGCGAACATTAGCTAGACTTCCTGCAGGCTTTTTTGTAAGGGTAACTAATAGTCTAGCTACTTATTTTATAGCTAATTTAGCTATGTTAGCAAGCAATGCATGGAACCTATATTGGCCATGGTTGGTAAGAATTCTGTGATGTTATTGCAGACCTGAAAAGCAAAAGCTTCTGTGGGTAAGCTCTTTTTTATCAAAGCTCACACCAACTGCTTAGAATGTGAATATCTTATGCTCATGCTACATGTTTAGGTCCGTTTGGTCGACCACTTGGATTTACATATTCCAAAGACAAAATTATAATTTGAGTAGACTAATAGGCTACTGTTAGTCTCAACGTCACACCCATGAGAGTTCTTTTGCTGTGCACTACGTAAGCTACGCTAACTACGTTACTGCATGCTGCAGATGTCTCTATGGGTCTGGGACATGTCATGCCAAAATCTGGTGCTCAAATCTTGGCAATTCATGGTTTCGCAGAAATCCCTGTGAAACCAATCAGTAATGACTTTCGCAATCAGGCGTTCCCACCCATAGATATGCCCCCCCCTCTAACCTGAGCTAATCTCTCATTTGCTGCTACGGCCTATCACTCTTTACATTTTGAACCGTCGATACGCCCTCAGAATACCAGCTTGAATGGTGAAGTGGCACAGACTCTATTATGTAGTGTGCAGAGCGCAGCGATTCAACGTAATATTTGAGTCTGGAGAGAGACTAGGCTACTGTATGATGCGGTGGTGTTATTTTGAGTAGCCTATGTAGCCGTGTTAATCGTTGGTGTGCGTGTATTGTGTGATGAGGGTAGGCCTACTTGTTAGAAATGGCACTGTCTGTGTTTTCTTCATGGCTATGTTGGAAGTGTGCATATGTTGAGAGCTTGTATGATGCCATTTAATGTAACCGACTGAATTTTATTTGAAAATAGGCCTATACAGTATACAGACAGACGGACTGTTCTGCCTTTTTCTGGATAACTGGATAAAATAAAGGCACTTTGTCTGGAGAAAATAAAAGCGAAACACTGTGACAGGTGTAGAGGCGCTAGACTACCTTGGTGAAATTACGTGTTTTTTTGGGGGGGGGGGGGGGAGTAGGTCCAAACTTGGTCAAAGACCCTGGGTCCACATTGTCTCAATCCGGCCTTGCTGGTATGACATCAGTGTCCCCTTATCAAAAACATTTTTCATATATCACCTAACCTCTCCAGCACCTCACCAATATCAATTCTTTTCTCTCTTTAGAGAAGAGTACAATCCATTACAACAACTATTGCTTACAATGTTTTATTGTTGTTTTGTAATATTTTTTCATGAATATGATAAATAAATGCTGCATGTAGTTAAAGAAAGTGTTATTCAGTTTTTCATTTGCTAAAATTGACTGTAAATCCACTTTAAAACTGATATTTCAAATAATAACTGACTGAGGGAAAGTGCCCCCCGGCGCCCATGGGCAGTTCGCCTCTCTTCCTCCTGTCCTCCTCAGTTTTTTGAGTCAACAGCCGCCACTGGTGAGCACTAGGGTTAAATATTTTTCCCTAAATTTGCATTTTTTTCCTCCCGGGATTTGTGTCTCTCTTTCCCGGTATTCCTGGGAGAAAATATATTCTCATTTTATGGTGTGGAGCGCACACAGTGCACACAACTCTAATAATTTTTACCTAGAATCTATATTGAGATAAAGTTTACATGCAGAATAGCTTGGACTCTAGAGGCGTGTTTGTGTGCTGTTTGCCATCTAAACAAACGCAGTTTAAATGGCAATAATAATTAGCAGCTTCTACTTCAGTAATGCTCGGATGTAGCCTACGTGATCCGACTGCAGGGAAGCACTAACAGCTGGCCTGGTTATACACAAACTTAAGACATTTCATTTGTTAAATTCACCATGAGGTCGCTGCTCCGAAATGATCACTCAATGCTCAATGTTTACAGAATATTTATTAAGCAGTCATTCGTAGAACAGTTCACCACAAATATCTTCATCTTTTTTATAAAGCGACTGGGACAGCCTTTGCAATTAAATGTCTCGAAAAATAAAAAAAACAGGTTTGCATGGCATCCATAATATGAGAAAAACAGAGGTAGGTATTTTTATAAAGTACGCCTAACAGTAGCCTGTGAAATTAAATAGGAAAAATAAAATCAGGCCCGCATAGTACTCAAAGGCCTAATAGCCTACTCATTAATGATAAGAAAACAGACTCGCGTGCAAAATAGATCATTTCAAGAACAGATCGAAATAGTTGGGCTAATCCTGTCTATAAAAATTAAATCTGGCCTGCGGTAGCCTACGGTACGTCGTGCAGAAAATAGACATGCACGTCACTACGCATGCACTGTGTGCAGAGATTGCAATAATATCATGCAGCTCATGATGATCATGCCAATGGGTTTTTGGTCAAATTATTAATTCAAATTATTATTGAAATTGCAATTCCCATTTTCCCGCTGTTCATTTCCCGGGAAATGAGAAATGGTTCCAAGGACGGGTCCCGGGAATACCGGTAGTACCGATTTAACTCTAGTGAGCACCGATATTAGACCATAGTGCAGCATCTCTTCTTAGATTCCAGCCAGCATAGTGTGTGTGTGTGTGTAGTATGGGCATGGAGAGATATCTCACCTGAGGCCAGGTAAACATAGAGAGAGGCTGTAGATGTTCCATAGAGGTTGGAAGCCTCACACACATATAGGCCGTTGAGATCAGAGGTGAGGTCGAGGGTCAGACTGTCTCCCTCTCTTACTGCAGAAGGCGGCCATGGATGACCCACTCTGCAGTAGAGGAGTGGGGTTACAGAAGAGATCAGTATGTGTGAGACAGAGAGAGAGAGAGAGAAAGAGATTGTGTGAGTGTGATCTGAAATGTTAAAGATTAAGGACACTGAATTTCATGTTTAGCCCTATTCCTGGCTTCCCTGGCATCTATCTGACTAGTACAGGTTAAAATATTTATGTTTTGTACAGTACAGAGTTCTGTGTCAATAATGTCAGCGCGCGCACCCTGGCTCGTCGCTAGCTATGGTCACACTATCAAAATCAAATCACTATCAAATATATATCAAAAAGTATGATAAATGTGGATTTCAAGTTCAGGAATTACATGGTTTATGCTTACCAATCTCTGAAGTCGTCCTGTAAACACCATAGGTCCTTTTGCCTCTACTTCGAAACAACAGTAACTTGTAAACAGTACTAATTTCACCGAACATACAACAGCAATCCCTTCACGCTGTAAACCTCCACGAAATTTGGATTCGGATGATTTTTTTTTTGTTGAGGTTTACAGCGTGAAGGGATGGCTGTTGTATGTTCGGTGAAATTAGTACTGTTTAACCTGTACTAGTCAGATACATGCCAGGGAAGCCAGGAATAGGGCTAAACATGAAATTCAGTGTCCTTATCCTTTAAGTCTACTTTCTTTACTTGCGCACCAAGTCTATGAACTACCAGCACAATAGAGATCATAAGCCATTCTCTGACTAAGCACAATACTAGGTAGGCAGGCAGGCCCTGCTTACAAACAATACAATAATACAGTAGCAGAGTACAGAAAAAAATGTATCATACACAAATAGAGAGAATCTAATCTAGCGCTAATTTAGTGTAGAACTGGTTTGTAGAACTGGTAAATGTGTGTGTGTGTGTGTTTCCACACTACAATACAATACGGATGACACAGAACTTGACCAGCAGTCTGATGGGTCAAGTCTGCTCTGTTTACTTCAACAACCCCCAAAACTACAGTTCCAGAGCAGCAGAAAACTACAGTTCCAGAGCAGCAGAAAACTACAGTTCCAGAGCAGCAGAAAACTACAGTTCCAGTGCAGCAGTAAACTACAGTTCCAGTGCAGCAGAAAACTACAGTTCCAGTGCAGTAGATGAGAACCCATACTACTTTGATTAAGCAAACTGACAGCGCCTAAAGTTATTTTACTTGTGCAAAGAGGTGCTAAGTGTTGCTAACCGGTTTGTGGAATTGTTAAATGTGTGAGAATGTGTTTGAGAGAAGAGTGTCAGTTACTCTACTTTTCCAAAAGCACACTGAGAAAGATGCTTAGTTAATGTACACATGGGTCAAAGACGTGGCTCTTGTTTTTTTGTGTCCCTTTGGTTATGTTTAAATTTTTTAGGTTAAAATTTGAAAATAAACGTAAAGAAAAAGTTTTAATTCATTTCGATAAAATTGAGTAAAAATGGCAAAAATGTCGTGTAACCATAAAAACTGAGTACAGAAAAATTTAAATTGCTCAAAAGAGCTTAAAGACTAAAAAACAACAACATATACAGTAAACTAGTTTGGCATAATCTTACATAAGAACTATTTTAAAGTTAATAAAAGAAGTGGAACAATATTGTTCTGGATATTATAAATAATCATAATAATAAAGTGTCTAGATGGTGTAACCACCATATAAGGAGTTTTTTTTTCTTTACAAGAAGACAATTTTGTTGGGGAATGTATCACAGAGAAGGACCCCTCTCTGCTCTTCATGGTTGCATGTCAAGGTAAGTAACTCTTAGAAATATTGAGATAATTTGACATTTTAGGGTATGATTAGGTTTGCATGTCAAATGGTATAACCAGTGGAAAATGGTGTAACCAGTGAAAAACATTGATTATTGATCTTTATCATAAAAACAAGTATTTACTTTAACAAGTATGTTCCAAAGTAGCTAGGTAAACTAGCTAGCTTTCATGGGTGTCCATGTAAATGCCCGACAAATTTGATTTTTAAAGTAAATGTCAAACAAGGACACACAAGGACAACTAGCCATCTTAAGAAGAAATGTTTAGTTTATTAGTCAGTTTTATTTATTTTCCAAGTATTCTTTTGAGAAAAGGGGAATTGTCATTTACATCATAGCCTACTTGTTATTTGGCCAGACATTCTATGTTGTGTTGAAACTCAGAGATGGCCTGCCTTATAAGTCAGATACTTGTCTGCCATTTCATCATTAATACAATATAATAAATGTTTTAAATGTGGATGGTTACACCAATTGACACTGGGTTGTGTCAAATGGTGTAACCCGTGTTTGTTCATGAAAATATGAAATTATACAGGAATATTAATTATATTCATATTCCTATTTAAGCATTATATTCTACTGTAGTGTAACAACATGTTTTAGCCATTTTGACATACATTTCCATAGATTATAACAAAAACCAAGGTGTTTTCAGCATACCATATGACCTGCTCGATGTTGCAAAACTGGTGAAATATAAAAAATTGAGATCACCCTGATAAAATCTATTCTTAGGTAACATGTTGCAATTGATTATTATTATGAGTACACCTACATACACTCTAGGTTGATAAAATATTGAATATTTACCACTTTTCTCTGGTTACACCACTTGATATTTTGAAACGCAAAGTGCAAATGCAATTTCAAATGACATAAAACCAACATAAATACAAAATACACATATTAACACACCTGATACATGCTTTTAAGTATTTTCCCCATTTTTTTTTTTTCTTCATCTTTCCCACCCTTATTTGTCACTGACCCACATACAGTACAGACAGAACTAGTTAGTACCTGTTCCAGGTGTAGAGGGGTGAGGGATTACCATCTGAAACACAGTTGAACACCTGTGGGGAAGTTTTACTGATGTTCACAGACAAAGGTGGATCTGAGAGGAACGAGAGAGAGAAAGAGAGAGAGAGAGGGCGGGGGGAAGGGGGCAGAGGGAGGGAGGAAGGGAGGGAGAGAGAGAGAGAGAGAGAGAGGGTGGAGAGTGAAAGAGAGAGAGAAAGAGATGCAGTTACATTATCAGAAACAGATAGTCATGCATACAGTATAGTAAGAGATTGCCGGAGTGTAACCCAAAACAGATGACTGCAAGGATGTTCTGAACCTTGCACACTGGAGCAAGTTTATGTTGCTTGATGTCATGGACAAACATTGTTTTAAGGAGCCTGACACAGGTCTATTTTTGACTCTTGATAGATAATTTAATTTGGTGTCTGGTGAAAAATTACAGCAAAGGCTGGAAATGCAGATACGGAATATGCATACATATCACTCAATATAACAAACACCAGTTTAAAGTTTACAATCTGTACTTTCATACAAAATAAATACAATGGGTCTCTGTTGTTAACTAAGAACATACCAGGGTTGCAAAGGGGAAGTTAAGCTCAGGAATTTTGGGAAGTTAAGCTCAGGAATTTTGGAAATGTTGACCTTTTTGTAGCCTAAAACAGCTTTTTTTCAACAACTTTTTATTTTATTTTATATATTTATTTTAGCTACACCGGAACACAATGCATTAGACCACTACACCACCATGGACCCCTATAACAGCGAACTTATATGTAGCCTAGTTGGGGAAAAAACATACAATGCAATTCTAGAGTTTGCAGAATGATCTTGGTTAAAACAACCTGATTTTATGAAAATTCATTTGAGTTTCATACTGTGCATTCATCCTTCACATGTGCAGTGCATTCTTCCATTCAATGCACAGCTAATTCCTAGCATCCTGCACACTAAGAGGCCTGTAGAATACATTCAAGTTCTACTCACAAATAGATTAAGCAAAAATTTTAATTTTTAATTTTTTTATTAGACATGTTTGCCTGCATGTCTGCTTATGACAAAACACAATGTTTATATTTATGTCTGTTTATGACAAGGTAAATACAGTTGGTATAAATAACCCCAAAATTCCCAGTTTATTCCCGTTAATTCCCATTAATTCCCATAAATTCCCGTTAATTGCCATGGAAACTTTCCAACTTTGAATATTCCTGGAATTTTTCAAACCTATAACATACTACTGCATGTTATAGCAGATGCATGTACTATGAAGTAGTATGTACTGTAATACTGACTGTTCATCTATGTGGTTGGGTAGCTACAGTAGTATGCACTAGTGTGTTATTGGTAAGGTGACAGTGAATCCGACTATAGAGTAATATGATGTTGGGTAATGTTAATCTAAAACTGAACACTCACATGCTATGTTTAGCTTGTAGGGCAGAGTCCTCTCTCTCCAGGGCAGACTGGGTGACCACACACTGTACCAGCTGCTGGTGGGCATCTCTGGTTGGCAGCCCCAGCAAGTGACTGATGACCGTTGTGGTACCGTTTTGATGCTGGGTGGAGTTGGTGACCGTCCTCAACCGAGGGCCCAACGCCCCCGTCTCCCACCTGACCTCAGCTGCAGGCTTGGCGTTTGCAGCCTCGCAGGTCGCCACGGTAACCTCCTTATGCCCCACGACAGGGGGGGCATCGACGGTAACACTCATGACCGGAGGCACTACGGGATGTAAACAAACATAAACACAGGTAACAAAGTGATAGGATTGCTCACTGGTCCTACATTTATGTTGCAGCCAAACGCTGCGCTTTAATATCTATGGTAACTATACACATAGTATACAGTAGGCATATGCACTGATTGAAAATAATTTTCGCTTGCAATTTGTTAAGCTAAAACTGTAGCTCTAAAGATTTGACATGATGAATCTTCAAGACTGCAGTTTTAGAACAGAGGACACTTCTTCAACCTTTATGTAGCGAGGTATACTGTATTTACACTGGTCAAACCTAGAGTTGTGTATTAGCAGAGTATAGGGTCACTGAGGGGACCAAATGCTTAAGCAGTCACATGGTTAACAGAAGCTGAAATAGTTTCTCAGCGGTTAACATTGAACATTTTCTACAGGGAACCTTTTGAGAAAGCCACTAAAGTAGACTAGTTATTGTGATTTAAAGAAATTACAAATGACCAGTTAATTCCCATGCATACAGTGTTGACAGTTATTGGTGTGGGTCCATAACAAGAGCCAAGCATGAGTCACCAGTCATCTGAGTATCATGGGAATTAACTGGTCACCCTCAGTACTTCCTTATTAGAGAACAAGCCAAACATATTACCCTTCACCTGACACACGCAAACACACACACACACACACACACACACACACACATACACACTTTAGACTAGACTTAAGTCCATACCTAGGACAGTCAAAGGTATCTCAGTCCTGTGTGGTCCACTGGGAAACAGAGTGAAGATACACGTGTAGGTCCCCTCATCAAGCAGTCTCACACGGCTTAACTGTATAAATCCATTGTTGTCTGCTAAGCTCCCAATAAACAGGAATTGATCTTGCCTCCCATTGACAGGCCTAGACCCAACTCTGGGTGAGATTAGGTAGAAGTTGTGGTTCACTGGGTCTTCACGGGTCTTCTTCTGCCAGGTGATTTGAGTCAGGTCCTCCTGGGAGTCCATCAGTTGGCAGGGAAGGTCCACATCCTGGCCCTCTACCACCGTCCTGTGCCCTCCGATCACCTGTATGGCTGAGGGGATCTGTATGCCTAGAATGCCTATAGAATAAAACATTTATTCGCCATGTGCAGGTAGATTGGAATTCTTGTTATCACTTGTCCTTACAATAGCAATAGCAAACAGCTGGCTCCTGTCTTCACAGACATCTTCAACACATCACTGACACAGCAGGTTGTCCCCATGTGCTTCAAGGTGACTACAATAGTGCCAGAACCCAAGAAAACCAGGGTGACCTACCTGAACCACTACCGGCCAGTGGCACTCACTCCCTGTTGTAATGCACTTTCAGCCACATTTCTATGAATAAAGTTTTACTTTTGTACGTACTTACTCCAGTGGTCATGAAGTGCCTGGAGAAGCTAGTGATAAAACACATCAATACCATTAAATCAGACTCACTAGACCCACACCAGTTCGCTTACAGAGCCAGCAGGTCTGTTGATGATGCCATCTCACTGGCCCTCCACTTGCATATCCACCTATGTCCACTAGGCTGGCTTCACAACCCTGATCACATGATCTCTCTAGACATAGAGAAACAGCATGTTTGATCACATGATTAGGGTCACAAGTGCAGACTAGTGGATACTATAATAACCGAGTGGATATTGGTGGATATGTGCTATTTAAGTGCAAAATTTTGCTTTTTTTTTGACAAAGGCTGCCCTCCCGATATTCTTCCGACTGTTGCTGGGAACCTCTAAACCATCACAGTGTTCCTGAAGGCTCATAGTTGACAAGGGAGTTAACAATGTAGCTTGGTCCTCGCCCATTTAGGGCTCTGTATATAAGGAGGACCTTAAAATCAACTCTAAATGTTAAGTGGGAGCCAGTGCAGAGCAGCTCAGACTGGACTAATGTGCTCTCTCCTCTTGATTTTTGTTAATAGTCAGACTGCAGAGTTTTGAATGAGCTGAAGTCTCTCAGTGGTTTTTGGGGGAGGCCAGTGAAGAGTGCATTACAGTAATCGAGTCGGCTTGAAATAAAAGCATGAATCAATTTTTCTGCATCTGTTTGATTTATAAATGGCCGTACTTTACTTACTTTAGCTATGCTTTTCAGGTGGAAAATTAGGTTTTCCTCACCTTGTTAATATGGGAAGCTTAGATCTGAACACCAAGACCTTTTCTTTTAGGGCTGATCAATAGAATTTCAGTTTTGTCCTCATTTAGCTTTAAGAAGTTATTGCTCATCCATTTATTTATTGCTAGAAGACAGGTAGTAATGGAGTTTATAGCTGCAGCATCATTTGGTTCAGCAGAGATGTATGGCCGTGTCTGAATGTCCATACTATGCATGTAGTACTTACTATATACAGTAGTACGCCACCAGGCACAATTTTGATGTAGCACGCTGCATCTGGCGTACTATATAGTATGTACTACATACATAGTATGGACATTCGGACATGGGTAGTTTGTTGTTGTGTGTAGGTGTGGCTTGATTAGGCTATACAGCTGTGTGGCTAGACATCCAACAACACAGTTGAATGTTAAACTGTGTATTTGCCGGGTCTACAGGGTCTAGAGAGCACGTGGTGGGGCAGTTAGATGGTACAAGGTTGAGGACCTTGTTGGGAGAGAGGGGAGAAAAGTGAGACGTGGAGAGGAGGGGAGGAGTGGAGAGGGAAGAGAGCGTGGGGGTGGAGAGGTGAGGTTGGTGCACGGAGTGTTGACCGGGGGAAGGGGGAAAGAGGATCTGATATCGTTAACTTTCTTGTCAAAGAAGTTGGCGAAATCGTCAGGGAGAAGGGAGGAATTGGGAGTAGGAGTAGCCTAGTGATTTTTTATGTAAATAGGTATTAGCTTTAGCAGCCTTTTTGGGCTGCTAATTGATTTAGTTATCTTTTTTCATTTTGAGAGTTTAGCTTCTAGCATCATAGGCGGCGCGCTTAGAAAACAAACATAAACGGTTCCGGTTCCGCTATAGACCGGGTAAACAACTGCGGACCTGTTAGCTCCGCCCAAAAGTCCAGCGAGGTGGAGCTTGACCTGTTACCTCCGCACACATGGTTCTGCAGCGAGGGCTGTTGATGGTGCGATGCTACCTCAAATATAGCTGGCTAGCCTGGACCATCCAAACTCAATACCACTGTGACAAATGTCACTGCCCTCTCTCCCTGACTAAACATGATAGTGCCCATGTTATTATCTCCACAGTTGCACGCTGGTACCTCTAGCTACATTTGCTATCTAGAGACCACTAGGCTACAGTATATGACACAATTCAACTACAAACAATGAAAGCTGGATTCTCTAGGCCGAGAGGAATCCAATGATGTCCACTTCTTAACATTTTATCACTTTTAATGACCACTAGATCAACTAGGAGTCTACAAATTTCATTCCACTAACGTTACTCTAATGCAGGGTTTCCCAACCTGGGGTCCGGGCCCCCCTTAGCCAACGATCGCAGGGGGGGCGCCAGGCCTCAGACAATTTGAGGCCTTAATAATATTAGCTAGACAAATGTTTGTCCAAGAATCATGTTATTGACATGGCACACAGTAATTTTAACCAAATGCATGATTATATCTGATGAAGGGCCAAAAAGCCTTGTATTTATGGAACTACAATACCATATAAATTCAACACATTTATCAGAGACTATGAATCGTGTCAACATTAATATTACTGCTACATTGGCGAAGCACTTCCATCCATCCATCCATCCATCCATCCATCCATTGTTCAGGAATTTACATCCAAACACCTTAAACCTTTGTCCTCTCTCTCCTTTTGTAATTCATCACCTCCCCCAAATATTCACATAGCTGTGCTAACATACAAAATGGCTTCCAGGAGGCCATCTGTCTACAACAGAATAACCATCCTTTGTCATCCTTTGTCCCCAATTGCCGCCTTTTTCTCATGTCACATGTCTGTACTCTTGGCCACGCCTGCCATTTCATATGACGTACAATGGAGTAGCCAATCACATCCTGGAAGCACCGTACCTTTGTTTTGATTGCATATAAGGCACAGCAAAACCCATAATCGGGACTTGGCTGAATAAACCACTCGTTGTTCAGGAAGTCCTTGCGCTCGTATGTTTTTCACAATAAACCAGACTTAACCTTTTGAGCGAATCTTGGTAAATCCTTTTGACTAGATCAGTTAAATTACGATCACAGTTGGCGACGCGGATGAAAATGGGAGGACTGCCTGCGTGTTGCTTCGGGATTCCAGTGGATGAACTGGTCGGCAGACGTGTCGGTCCATTATAGTGGGCGTTGGAAAGTCAATCTTCTCTCTTGCGCCAGAGCGCACGCCGAGATTATTTCCTCAGTTCTTTCACTGGATTCTTGAGGCTCACAGGTACGTTTAAACGAACCCTCTTATGGTTCTGAGTTGTATTTGCCTTGTTTTAGTTTCGGATTGTGATGGTCTGGCGTATTGTTGAAAGCAAAACTCCCCGGGGAAGGTGGTGGCGAAAGGCGTTGTTTTTAACAGTGGATATTGCATTGTTCTCTGACTTCGTCCTTGTTTAGGCTACCGGGGTTCTCTTCAGAAGAGGTGTAATTTTGGGTTTGGGACTCGCTCCCTTACAGTTGATGTAGACTACAGTTTAGATTGTTTGTCGGCTCTGCTGTAGTTAAGAAGTGAGAGTGCACTTCTAGGATAACGTTTTGGGTTGCTTTAGTTCGATGTTCCAGAATTAGCACAGAAGGGAACCTGTTGAAGTTCGCAGTGAGTGCGATTTCCAAATTGTTGAAGTTCGCAGATAGTGCGATTCCCACAGGGTTGAAGTTCGCAGATAGTGCGATTCCCACAGGGTTGAAGTTCGCAGATAGTGCGATTCCCACAGGGTTGAAGTTCGCAGTGAGTGCGATTTCCAAAACGCATAACCCTCTACAAGACCTCTCGAGGGACCCTGTCGTAAGCCTTCTCCAAGTCCACAAAACACATGTAGACAGGTTGGGCAAATTCCCAAGCCCCCTCCAAGATCCTCACGAGAGTGAAGAGCTGGTCGGTGGTTCCATGACCAGGACGAAATCCGCATTGTTCCTCTTCGATCTGAGGTTCGACTATCGGCCGGACCCTCCTTTCCAGCACCTGAGAGTACACTTTCCCTGGGAGGCTGAGTAATGTGATGCCTCTATAATTGGCACACACCCTCTGGTCCCCTTTTTTGAATATTGGGACCACCACCCCAGTCTGCCACTCCTTTGGCACTGACCCAGACTTCCACGCAATATTAAAGAGGCGTGTCAACCAAGACAGCCCCTCAACACCCAGCGCCTTTAACATTTCTGGACGGATCTCATCAGTCCCTGGGGCTTTGCCCCTCTCTTTACCCGAGTGTCCAAAACACATGGCCTCAGATCAGATGATACGATACCGAAATCGATCATCGACCTTCGGCCTAAGGTGTTCTGATGCCAGGTGTACTTGTGGGCATCCTTGTGTTCAAACATGGTGTTCGTTATGGACAAACCGTGACTAGCACAGAAGTCCAACAACAAAACACCACTCAGGTTCAGATCGTGGTGGCCATGCCTTCCAATCACACCCCTCCAAGTTTGTCCATCATTGCCCACATGTGCATTGAAGTCCCCCAAAAGGCAGTGGAGTCCCCTGCAGGAGCCCCAAATAGGACTCCACTTAGGGTCTGCAGGAAGGCCGAGTACTCCGAACGGCTGTTTGGTGCATAAGCACAAACCACAGTCAGAGCCCCCCCCCCCCACAGTCCTAAGGCGCAGGGAGGCGACCCTCTCGTCCACTGGGGTGAACTCCAGCACAGAGGCGCTCAGCTGGGGGCTAGCTAGTATAGCCACACCTGCCTTACGCCTCATACCGTGAGCAACTCCGGAGAAGAACAGGGTCCAACCCCTATCCAGGAGTTTGGTTCCGGCGCCGTGCATGGAGGTTAGCCCCACCAGGTGTAATTGGTATCGCTCCACCTCCCTCACAAGCTCCGGCTCCTTCCCCCCCAGTGAGGTCACGTTCCGTCCCCAGAGCCAGCCTTTGCCACCCGGGCCTGGTCCGTCAGTGCCCCCCGCCTTCACCGCCACCTAGTTGGCAGTGCACCCGACCCCGACAATTCCTCCCGCGGGTGGTGGGTCCACGGAACGATGGAGGAAGAGATGGTGTTGCCACGTTGCTTGTTCGGGCTGGGCCCGGCCGGGCTCCATGGTAAGCCCGGCCACCAGGCGCTCGCAGGGGGGCCCTCCGTCTGGGCCTGGCTCCAGACGAGGGCCCCCGGCTTCCTCCGGGCCGGGTCTCTCTTCCTTTTTGTTGTTCTGTCATCAGGGGTTGTTTCCTGTAACCCCAGGTAGGGGGGCTAGGAGGGTACTACCATTTGCCCAAGGTGGTCCCCCAGGCTAGTGGAGGGAACGAAGCGTCTTACTTCTCCATTCTAGTTTACTTACACCTGATGTAATTTGCGCACATATAAACATACACAGACTGGACGTTCACAGCGTTTTGGGGTTGGGCGCAAATTCCATCAGGTAGGGGGCTCTGGGGAAGAAAGGTTGGAAACCCCTGCTCTAATTTATATGAGATGAGCATAGGGGTTGAGGCAAAAGGGGAGTTTGTTCATGTTAGCTAGCAAGCTAGCATTAGTACTATATGCAAAGAAGCACATAGCATAATTACTTACAGTTTCTGCATGATTTACACAGACAGTTGGTATTGCTTGATCACTCAGAAAGAGTTTATCTGAAAATCCTGCATTGTACTGACCCAGGTTGGAAAAGCAATCGTGCAAAAAATGGCTAGCACATACTGCCAGTGTTTTGCCAATTTCAGCAGGAACGTTGCCATCAAAAATGTATCCACTCAGTTCTTCTGTCCTTTGAGCTTGGGAGACGAAGTAGCGATCTGTGCTGCTTAGAACATCCAAGAACAGAGCATTTTCCATGCGAAGACAT
This sequence comes from Borostomias antarcticus, assembly GCF_949987555.1. Classification (NCBI taxonomy): domain Eukaryota; kingdom Metazoa; phylum Chordata; class Actinopteri; order Stomiiformes; family Stomiidae; genus Borostomias; species Borostomias antarcticus. The sequence goes on from NC_140242.1 coordinate 18,210,019, forward strand.
TATGCTAGCTAGCAGGACCTGCAAATAATGTCAACCTTTATAGCCAGGTAAACAAACGCAGATGATTGGAGGTATTCAAATGGGGGCGGGATTATTTTAATGAGTTCCTGACTGTGACGTAATTTCGGCTGACCACAACAAAACAACTGGGTTGTTTCACTTCATACTTTGTGTGCTAGTAGGGCCCTCAGAGACTCAAATGTATATGCAAACACAATGAAAAAGTAAGTTTTGCAAACGTGGACCCCTTTAGATTTTAGTTTGGCTGGTTAATAGGTCGGCAGCAACAGTTTAGTGCTGGGCGGGAACTGGCTTCTGATTTGCTGAGCCATCTGCGGTTCTGATCTAATGCGGAACTATTCGCCTAGTAGCAAAAGCTATGTCCAGTGGATGTCAAACACTAAAAGAAAATAAAGAAAAAGAAGTTTGAGAAGCTGAACTCCTGAGTAAAATTCCAAAATCGTCAGGGTACTGAACTTATATCGACAATGCTGCAACCAGCGGCCCGTCCCTGACATCCGCAGCGCTGCACAGCTGCAGCTTGTGCCCAGGAGTGCTGCAACGTTACTGCTACCAGATCTAGGTTATTTACAACAAGCTGATATTGGAGGGATTACTCAATTGTCTATTATGTGTTCAATGTTAATCAGTAATATAATAAACTTAATGAATAAGGCAGAGATTTTATTTGCCTAACATTAGCTAGACTTCCTGCAGGCTTTTTTTGTAAGGGTAACTAATAGTCTAGCTACTTATTTTATAGCTAATTTAGCTATGTTAGCAAGCAATGCATGGAATCTATATTGGCCATGGTTGGTAAGAATTCAGTGTTGTTATTGTGGACCCAAAAAGCAAGAGCTTCTGTTCTGTGGGTAAGCTCTTTTTAATCAAAGCTCTCACCAACTGCTTTGAATGTGAATGTCTTATGCTCATGCTACATGTTTAGGTCTGTTTTGGTCGACCACTTGGATTTAAAAATTGCAAAGACGAAATTATAATTTGAGTAGGCTACTAGGCTACTGTTAGTCTCAACGCCACACCCATGAGAGTTCTTTTGCTGATACACTACGTAAGCTACGCTAACTACGTTATTGCATGCTGCAGATCTCTCTATGGGTCTGGGACACAAAAATCTGGAGCTCAAATCTTGGCAATTCATTGATTTCGCAGGAATCCCTGTGAAACCAATCAGTAATGACTTTCATGATCAGGCATTCCCACCCATAGATATGCCCCCCCCTCTAACCTGAGCTAGCGTCTCTCATTTGCTGCTACGGCCTGTCACTCTTTCAATTTTGAACCGTCGATACGCCCTCAGAATACCAGATTGAGTGGTGAAGTGGCACAGACTCTATTATGAAGTGTGCGGAGCGCAGCGATTCAACGTGATATTTGAGTCTGGAGAGAGACTAGGCTACTGTATGATGCGGTGGTGTTATTTTGAGTAGCCTATGTAGCCGTGTTAATCGTTGGTGTGCGTGTATTGTGTGATGAGGGTAGGCCTACTTGTTAGAAATGGCACTGTCTGTGTTTTCTTCATGGCTATGTTGAAAGTGTGCATATGTTGAGAGCTCGTATGATGCCATTTAATGTAACCGACTGAATTGTATTTGAAAATAGGCCTATACAGTATACAGACGGACTGTTCTGCCTTTTTCTGGATAACTGGATAAAATAAAGGCACTTTGTCTGGAGAAAATAAAAGCGAAAGACTGTGACAGGTGTAGAGGCGCTAGACTACCTGGGTGAAATTACATGTCTTTCTTGTTTTTGTTTTTTTTGGGGGGGGGAGTAGGTCCTTAATTTGGTCAAAGACCCTGGGTCCACATTGTCTTAATGTGGCTTACTGGTATTTGCTTTGCACCAGAGTGAATTTGGCTATCTAGTTTAAACAGGCTCGATATTAGACCATAGTGCAGTATCTCTTCTTAGATTCCAGCCAGCATAGTGTTTGTGTGTGTGTGTAGTATGGGCATGGAGAGATATCTCACCTGAGGCCAGGTAAACATAGAGAGAGGCTGTTGATGTTCCGTAGAGGTTGGAAGCCTCACACACGTAGAGGCCGTTGAGATCAGAGGTGGGGTCGAGGGTCAGACTGTCTCCCTCTCTTACTGCAGAGACCGGCCACGGTTGGTGCACTCTGCAGGAGAGGAGTGGGGTTACAGAAGAGAGATTGTGTACGTGTGATCTGAAATGTTAAGTCTGCTTTCTTTACTTGCTCACCAAGTCCATGAAGTACCAGCACAGCAGAGAGCCTGTTACGGCTCGCATGCCCTCGCCTCCACAACCGCCTCCCTCTCTCCCCTCTGGGCCCGCTGCGCGCTCGGGGCGTCCTACGCGCTCTACCGCACGTCGCATCGGCCCGGGCATACAACGCTCTGACTCTCCGGAGTTTCCCCCCACTGCCGGGCGTTCCCCGTCTCCGGCCAGCTCCGCGGACTCGGCAGTCTCCTCCCTCTCCGGTGACGAAGAGTCGGATCCCGACATGCCCAGCACATCGGCCCGTGCGCAAAGACAAGAACGGCGCGCTCGTCTCCGACGATGACGCGGGCGCGGCTCTACTCACCGGTTTCCATTTATCATCACCACACCTGTCCCTCGTTCTGCAATCACCTTCAACCTCTACAAGAACCTGGTCTACACTCCACTCATCGCCAGATCTTACCATAACCCACATGTGGTAAAGTATAGCCTAGCCTACAATCTCCTTACCCGTATTTTGTAGTGTTTTTTCCCGTTCCCCGTTTGTGATTACTATCACTCACCCTACCTCTCCTCCTCGTCTCTCCAGTTCCTGCCTGACCCACGCCTGTACGACAACCCTGCTCCTGCCTGACCCACGCCTGTACGACAACCACGCTCCTGCCTGACCATCGCCTGTACGACAACCCCGCTCCTGCCTGACCATCGCCTGTACGACTACCACGCTCCTGCCTGACCATCGGCTGTACGACTACCACGTCCCCCTTTGTGTTATCTCATTAAATCGCCCCTCCGGGCTTTACCGTCCCTTGCCTCCTCCTTACCTGTTGCGCCTGGGTCCCTAACCAAACCCTCACAGTAAGACCTGGCCAGTTTGGACCCAGCCAACATGGAGGAGAGACCTGCACCTCCCGGACTACTCCAAGCCCTCCCACAGACCCAAGCTGTGCAATTACAGCAGGTATCCGCCCAACAGCAAGCCCAGGACGAGCGACTGAGGGGCCTCGCTACTCTGGTCTGCACCCTGTCCGACCAGGTCACCGCGCTCAGTGCCCGCCTGGCTCCGTTCCTGAACCCCACCGCTCCACCAAACCGGGAGCCCCATCTCGCCTCCCCGGCCCCCTACGACGGGACGTTCACCCTCTGCCGGGAGTTCCTCATGCAGTGTGAGTACGTGTTTGACCTCCAGCCAAGTATGTACTCCACTGCGTCGGCTCGGATAGCCTACATCGCCAACCTAACCACGGGACGGGCTCGCCGTTGGGTCATGGCGGGTCGCGAGGGCGCAGCTGCCTACATGCAGGACTACACTGCCTTCGTGGCTGAATTCAGGACCGTGTTTGACCACGACGTCCACGGACAGGACGCGGACGCTGCTCTCTCCGCCCTCACCCAGGGTCCCAGTTCCGTAGCGGACTACGCCACGGAGTTCCGCATCCTCGCTGCCCGTTGCCCCTGGAACGAGTCTGCCCTGTACAGCGCTTTCCGACGGGGCCTAGGGGAGGCCATGAAGGACAGCCTGGCTGGAAGAGACAGACCAGCGACCCTGAACCAACTCGTCTCCCTCTCCATAGCCATTGACGAGCGCCACCGGGAACGCAGGCGCGAGCGGGCGCACCAACACCACAGCGCACCCAGACCGTCTCCACCTCCCTCTACCGGCCTCTCTCGGCCTGTCCCGGCCTCCCTCGCCCCCCCAAACACCGCTGGAGAGGAACCCATGCAACTGGGTTGGACCCGACTGACCCCTGCAGAGCGTGAGCACCGGAAACAGAACGGACTGTGCATATACTGCGCTAGCCCAGCGCACGCCGTCGACTCCTGTCCCTCTGCACCTCCCAGGGTGGCAAAAAGAGTAGGCTCACTCGCCAGGGGGTACCGAGTAAGCCGGCTCATCCATCCCCAATCCCGGACCCGTGCCGCCAGGTTCACTGTCACCCTCGCCTGGCAGGGGCACACGCTCTCCGTCCCTGCCCTCATCGACTCCGGTGCCGACGAGAGCTTCGTGGACGTCCAGTTCGCCCACAAAGCGGCGCTCCCTCTCTCCCCTCTGGAGAGGCCCCTCTCGGCTTTCGCCCTGGATGGCCATCCCATGGGCCCCATCACGCACCGGACCCTGCCCCTCACCCTCACAGTCTCGGGAAACCACGTGGAGGACGTCCGCCCCTTCGTCATCCACTCTCCCGACGCTCCATTCATCCTAGGGAGGCCCTGGCTGGAACTCCACACCCCTCATGTCTGCTGGAGCTCGGGGCACATCCTCGGCTGGAGCACCACCTGCCACGCCCGCTGCCTCCGAGCTGCTCAGACCTCCACTCGGGTTGACCGGTCCCGTCCCGCTCCTCCAGACCTCTCCACGGTCCCTTCGATGTACCACGACCTCGGAGAGGCCTTCAGTAAGGAGCGCGCCCGCACACTCCCCCCTCATCGACCCTACGACTGCGCCATCGAGCTCCACCCTGGCGCCCCTCTCCCAGCCAGTCGTCTCTACAACCTCTCCCTCCCGGAGAAAGCAGCCATGGACACCTACATCTCCGAGTGCTTGGCCGAGGGTCTCATCCGACCATCTCGATCCCAGGTGGCAGCGGGGTTCTTCTTCGTTAAGAAGAAGGGAGGAGATCTGAGGCCGTGCATCGACTACAGGCTGCTCAACAACATCACGGTCAAGAACAAATATCCACTCCCCCTCATGAGCTCCAACTTCGAACCCCTCATCGGTGCCACCATCTTCACCAAGTTGGACCTCAGGAACGCTTATCACCTGGTGCGTATCCGTGAGGGGGACGAATGGAAGACCGCCTTCAAGACCTCCCGTGGACACTACGAGTACCTCGTCATGCCCTTCGGCCTCACCAACGCCCCCGCCGTCTTCCAGGCGCTTATGAATGACGTGCTCAGGGACATGCTGGACGTTTTTGTGGTCCTCTACCTGGACGACATCCTGGTATTCTCCAGGAGCGCTGAGGAGCACGTCCAACACGTCCGCATGGTCATCCAGCGTCTCCGGGAGAACCGCCTGTATATTAAGGCGGAGAAGTGCACCTTTCACTCCTCATCAGTGGAGTTCCTGGGGCTCATTGTGGAGGGAGGCCTGACGCGACCCGACCCCCGCAAGATCAAGACCGTGGTCGAATGGCCTCCACCCACGACCCGGAGGCAACTTCAGAGCTTCCTTGGCTTCGCTAACTTTTACCGCCGTTTCATACGGGACTACAGCCGGGTAGCAGCTCCCCTCACCCACCTCACCTCATCCCTGCGTCCGTTCGTCTGGACACCGGCTGCCAGCGCTGCCTTCTCCGCGCTCAAGGAGTGCTTCACCACCGCCCCGGTCCTTCTCCATCCTGACCCCTCCAGGCAGTTCGTGGTCGAGGTGGACGCATCGGACACAGGCATCGGTGCTGTTCTGTCCCAGCGGTCAGTGGAGGACCAGAAGTTGCACCCCTGTGCCTTCCTCTCCCGCCGGTTCACCCCAGCTGAGGTGAATTACGACATCGGGAACAGGGAGTTGTTGGCGGTGGTGGGGGCCTTGGAGGAGTGGCGCCACTGGCTTGAGGGCGCCAAACACACCACCCTCGTCTGGTCAGACCACAAGAACCTGACCTTCATCCGGGCGGCCAAGCGCCTCAACTCCCGCCAGGCGCGGTGGTCCCAGTTCCTCGGGAGGTTTGATTTTACCCTCACCTTCCGGCCCGGCTCCCGCAACGCCAAGGCCGACGCGCTGTCCCGCCTCCACGCGCCCGAGGCGCCCCCCGCGGAGCCTGAGACCATCCTGCCGGTCTCGCATGTCATAGGGGTGGTCACCATGAACATCGAGGCAGTGGTGAGGCAGGCCCAACGCGCCCAACCCAGTCCGGCCAACGTTCCTCCTCGCCGGCTCTTCGTGCCTGACTCGGTCCGGTCCCGGGTGCTCCAGTGGGGCCATGCCAGCCGGTTTGCGTGCCATCCCGGGGTTCAACGCACCCTCTCCTTCCTGAGCCGACGGTTCTGGTGGCCCTCCATGAGGTCCGACGTCCGGGAGTTTGTGGTCGCCTGTCCCGTCTGCTCCCGCAGCAAGGCGTCCCACCAGCCCCCGGCTGGCCTCCTGCGTCCTCTCCCGGTCCCCAGCCGTCCCTGGTCCCACATCGCCCTGGACTTCATCACCGGTCTTCCCCCCTCCAGGGGCAACACGGTCATCCTCACCGTGGTGGACCGGTTCTCCAAGGCGGTCCATCTGGTGGCGCTCCCCAAGCTCCCGTCCTCTGCGGAGACAGCTGAGCTCCTCGTCCAGCATGTCTACCGGCTCCACGGTCTCCCCGGAGACATTGTCTCGGACCGTGGGCCTCAATTCACCTCCCAGGTCTGGAGGGCCTTCTGCAAGGAGATCGGCGCCACCATCAGCCTCTCCTCTGGCTACCACCCGCAGACCAACGGCCAGGCCGAACGGGCCAACCAGAGCCTGGAGTCCGCTCTCCGCTGTGTGTCGGCTCTCCACCCCACCTCCTGGAGCAAGGACCTGCCCTGGGTCGAATACTCCCTCAATGCCCTGACCAGCGCTGCCACTGGCAGGTCTCCGTTCGAGTCATCCCTCGGGTACCAGCCCCCGCTGTTCTCTCTCCAGGAGTCGGAGGCCTCCGTCCCCTCCGTCCAGGCCCACCTCAGCCGCTGTCGCCGTGTCTGGAGGGAGGTCCGCAGGGCCCTGCTCCGCTCCAACGAGCGCTCCTGCCGCGGGGCCAACCGCCGCCGCACTCCTGCTCCGGCGTATCGGCCCGGTCAACGTGTCTACCTCTCCACCGCTGATCTTCCGCTCCAGGTCCCCTCCAGGAAGCTGGCTCCGCGCTTCGTTGGGCCCTTCGAGATCGACCGTGTCCTGAACCCAGCTGCGGTACGCCTTAAGCTCCCTGCTTCCATGCGGGTACACCCTGTGTTCCACGTGTCCAAGGTCAAGCCTGTCTCCTCGAGTCCCCTCATGCCTTCTGCCCCGGCTCCTCCGCCTCCCCAGATGGTCGACGGGCATCCCCAGTGGACGGTTCGGCGGCTGCTGAAGGTGCGCCGCCGGGGTCGGGGTTTCCAATACCTGGCGGATTGGGAGGGGTACGGCCCCGAGGAGTGCAGCTGGATCTCCAGGCAGCTCATTATGGACCCGTCTCTCCTCCGGGACTTCTACCGGGCCCATCCTGATGCCCCCGGTCGGTCGCCAGGTGGCTCCCCTCGGGGGAGGGGTCCTGTTACGGCTCGCATGCCCTCGCCTCCACAACCGCCTCCCTCTCTCCCCTCTGGGCCCGCTGCGCGCTCGGGGCGTCCTACGCGCTCTACCGCACGTCGCATCGGCCCGGGCATACAACGCTCTGACTCTCCGGAGTTTCCCCCCACTGCCGGGCGTTCCCCGTCTCCGGCCAGCTCCGCGGACTCGGCAGTCTCCTCCCTCTCCGGTGACGAAGAGTCGGATCCCGACATGCCCAGCACATCGGCCCGTGCGCAAAGACAAGAACGGCGCGCTCGTCTCCGACGATGACGCGGGCGCGGCTCTACTCACCGGTTTCCATTTATCATCACCACACCTGTCCCTCGTTCTGCAATCACCTTCAACCTCTACAAGAACCTGGTCTACACTCCACTCATCGCCAGATCTTACCATAACCCACATGTGGTAAAGTATAGCCTAGCCTACAATCTCCTTACCCGTATTTTGTAGTGTTTTTTCCCGTTCCCCGTTTGTGATTACTATCACTCACCCTACCTCTCCTCCTCGTCTCTCCAGTTCCTGCCTGACCCACGCCTGTACGACAACCCTGCTCCTGCCTGACCCACGCCTGTACGACAACCACGCTCCTGCCTGACCATGGCCTGTACGACAACCCCGCTCCTGCCTGACCATCGCCTGTACGACTACCACGCTCCTGCCTGACCATCGGCTGTACGACTACCACGTCCCCCTTTGTGTTATCTCATTAAATCGCCCCTCCGGGCTTTACCGTCCCTTGCCTCCTCCTTTCCTGTTGCGCCTGGGTCCCTAACCAAACCCTCACAGAGCCTACGCCATGCTCTGACTAAGCACACTGGCCCTCATTTACTAGGTAGGCAGGCAGGCCCTGCTTACAAACAATACAGTAATACAGTAGCAGAGTACAGAAAAAAACATATCGTACACAAATAGAGAAAAGCAATTTAGCTCAAATGTAGTGGTAATTTAGTGTAGAACTGGTTTGTAGAACTGGTAAATGTGTGAGTGTGTGTGTGTGTGTTTGTTCCCACACTACAATACAACATGGAGGACACAGAACTTGACAAGCAGTCTGAAGGGACAAGTCTGCTCTGTTTAAAAAACTACAGTTCCAGTGCAGCAGTAAACTACAGTTCCAGTGCAGTACAGAGGATAACCCATACTACTTTGATTAAAGGATAATGTTCGTTTTTGACAACCTGGACCTTATTTACGGCATATTATAAGACGTTTAACTCACCAAGATAACTTTGGTGTAATTCGGAGGCCTGTAGAAGAAATTTAAAATCCAGCGCGAGCCAAGTATATCCATGTAATGGCGGCGGACGGGGCACTGAGATTTGCAAAGAGGTGCTAAGTGTTGCTAACCGGTTTGTGGAATTGTTAAGTGTGTGAAAGAGTATGTTTGAGAGAAGAGTGTCAGTTACTCTATTTTTCTAAAAACACACTGAGAAAGACACTTCATTTACACATACAGTACAGAAAGAACTATTTAGTACCTGTTCCAGGTGTAGAGGGGTGAGGGATTACCATCTGAAACACACTTTAACACTTGTGGGGAAGTTTTACTGATGTTCACAGACAAAGGTGGATCTGAGAGGAACGAGAGAGAGGGGGGGGGGCAGAGAGAGGGAGGGAGGAAGGGAAGGAGAGAGAGAGAGGGTGGAGAGTGAAAGAAAGAAAGAGATGCAGTTACATTATCAGAAACAGATAGTCATGCATACAGTATAGTAAGAGATTGCCGGAGTGTAACCCAATACAGATGACTGCAAGGATGTTCTGAACCTTGCACACTGGAGCAAGTTTCTGTTGCTTGATGTCATGGACAAACATTGTTTTAAGGAGCCTGACACAGGTCTATATTTGACTCTTGATAGATAATTTAATTTTGTGTCTGGTGAAAAATTACAGCAAAGGCTGGAAATGCAGATACGGAATATGCATACATATCACTCAATATAACAAACACCAGTTTAAAGTTTACAATCTGCACTTTCATACAAAAACCAGGCCAGGTCCAGCCTGGCTTATGTGCATGGCTGGCTTGTTTCTGTTCAGGACTGGTAGGATGGAAGCTAGTCATGCCACTGAAATAACTGTGAATTGAAATGACATGAAATGATGTCTGATAAATTAAAGGAGTAGTAAAGGCAAAATGCATGTTTAGCCCTGTTTAAGGTTACTTATGATCATATACAATGGTTCAGATCAAAACGTTGACAAAACTAGCATTTTTGAGAAAGTCTGATAATTGCTCTACCACTGTTTTGGTCATACAATAGATTTGGATGGGCACCGTGAAAAATAATTAAAAAAACATGTTAAACACTCAATTTCAATTTCCGCCCCCTCGCATCATATTGGTTCTATACTATAATAAATTAAATTCGCCTTATTCACCTCAGCTGCCATATTGGTCAGTATGACGTAATTAGGGGTGTGGATGCGGAAGTGCCTGTTGCCTTCAATGTTAAAAGTTCGCTGTAAAAACACCACTTCAAGAACCAAAATAGTTAAAATAACAGGCTGAATACACTATCGGGGTTACAAACTCATCATTACCAGACTCCGATTGAAAAACAATCAGAGTGTGGTAATGATGAGTTTGTAACCCCGATAGTGTATTCAGCCTCTTATTTTGACTATTTCGGTTCTTGAAGTGGTGTTTTTACAGTGAACTTTTAACACTGAAGTCAACGGGCACTTCGGCATCCGCACCCCAGACTGACCAATATGGCTGCCAGGTGAATAAGGCGAATAGCCTAACTTAAATACTCATTGAATTGCTGAAACTGAACAAGGAACACAGTCTATCTAAGCCTGTTGCTGCCCTCCCGTGGCCGAAAACTGTAAATGCAGTCTATCTGCCTCTTGTGGTAGCAACATAGAACTGCAGGTCAACAACGGGACGGAGGCAGCCAGGGAGGGACTGACAACCGGACATTTGCTATCCTAGGTGCGCTGGCTTACAGCTACGCACAAAAACACAACAGGTCTCTGTTTTTAAAGAACTGAGAACATACTACTGCATGTTATAGCAGATGCAGTACATACTATGAAGTAGTATGTACTGTAATACTGACTGTTCATCTAGGTGGTTGGGTAGCTACAGTATGCGTTAGTGTGTTATTGGTAAGTTGACAGTGAATCCAGCTATAGAGTAATATGATGTTGGGTAATGTAAATCTAAAACTGAACACTCACATGCTATGTTTAGCTTGTAGGGCAGAGTCCTCTCTGTCTCCAGGGAAGACTGGGTGACCACACACTGTACCAGCTGCTGGTGGGCATCTCTGGTTGGCACCCCCAGCAAGTGACTGATGACCGTTGTGGTACCGTTTTGATGCTGGGTGGAGTTGGTGACCGTCCTCAACCGAGGGCCCAATGCCCCCATCTCCCACCTGACCTGAGCTGCAGGCTTGGCGTTTGCAGCCTCGCAGGTCGCCACGGTAACCTCCTTATGCCCCACGACAGGGGGGGCATCGACGGTAACACTCATGACCGGAGGCACTACGGGATGTAAACAAACACAAACACAGGTAACAAAGTGAAAGGATCGCACACTGGTCCTACATTTATGTTGCAGCCAAACGCTGTGCTTCAACATCTATGGTAATAACTATACACATTGTATAGGCATATGCACTGATTGAAAATAGTTAGGGCCCGAGCACTGGCGGTGCGAGGCCCTATTGAAATAGGATTAAGGATTATTATTCTTCTCCCCAAACAAATGCCTTTTTGGCGGTCTAAACATCGATGAAAACGCATGAAACTTTTCCGATACGTCAGTCCTGGTGAAAAATGTGATATTTCATAGGTGACGGAAATGGGCGGGGCAAAACGGATCAAGAGCGCCCCCTGGAAATTTTAAAATGGCGAGCCCCACCTTTCAGTTTGATGTAGGCGAACGAAATTCGGTGGGCATATGTATTTCATCGAGACACACAAAAATGTCTCTCCTCCTACAGATTACATCCGATCAACTTCATATTCGGTTAAGAGTTTTCACCAAACACCCTTGCTGTGGCGCCCCACCAAATTTTGACGTCGCCATAAAACAGGAAGTCTTCATAACTCCTACATACATTATCCGATTTGCACCTAATTGCTCAAGCTTCATGAAGGTCGCATCCTGAACACATCTATGCATCGGTATTGAGTGAAACTTATAGCGCCACCTACTGGTGAAACCACAAATGCCTTTTTGGCGGCCTAAACATCCATGAAAACGCTTGAAACTTGGAAGATACATCAGTCCCTGTAAAAAAATTGGTATTTCATGAGTGCCGGAATTGGGCGTGGCAAAACGGCTCCAGAGCGCCCCCTGGAAAGTTTAAAATGGCGAGCCCCACCTTCCAGTTTTTCGTAGGCAAACGAAAATTGATAGACATAGCTAATTTATCCACACACACACAAAAAGTCTCTTGGAGCCATACCCTAAGTCCAACAAGAAGTCCGCCATTTTGCTCATTTTTGACATTTCCATCCCTCGTACTTTAACAAACTCCTCCTACAGATTTCATCCGATCGACTTCAATCAATCAATCAATCAATCAAAGCTTTATTTGTATAGCGCATTTCATACCCAGAGGCAACACAATGCGCTTTACAGAGAACAAGGGAGGACTTCACACTCGGTCTGCTTCATCTGAAGACCTTTCTGATTAAAAGTTATTAAAAAAAATTAAGTTTACTAAACACCCTTGCTGTGGCGCTGTGGCGAATTTTGACGTTTCGCCATAAAACAGGAAGTCCTCATAACTCCTCCATACATTATCCAATTTGTCCGATATTTCTCACGCTTCATGACGGTTCTGTCCTGAACACATCTATTTGTCAGTATTGCGTCATACTTATAGTGCCGCCTACAGGTCAAGCAGGAAGTCATCATAACTCCCACATACATTGTCCGAACATTTCTCACGCTTCATCAAGGTACCATCCTGAACACATCTATGCATCGGTATTGAGTCACGCTTAGAGCGCCACCTACCGGTGACAGGAAGTTTCTCTCAGTACTGCACACCGAAATAGCACACCCTTTAACGGCGCCACACCCCGACACGCGTGGGGTGCGAGGGCCCGCTCACTGCTGCTAGCAGCCCTAGTTTTTGCTTGCAATTTGTTAAGCTAAAACTGTAGCTTTAAAGATTTGACACGATGAATCTTCAAGACTGCAGTTTTAGAAAAGAGAACACTTCTTCAACCTTTATGTTGCGAGGTATATTTACACTGGTCAGACCTAAGTTGTGTATTAGCGGAGTATAGGGTCACTGAGGGGACCGAATGCTCAAGCGGTCACATGGTTAACAGAGGCTGAAATAGTTTCTCAGAGGGGAACATTGAACATTTTCTACAGGGAACCTTTTGAGAAAGCCACTAAAGTAGACTAGTTATTATGATTTAAAGAAATTGCAAATGACCAGTTAATGCCCATGCATACAGTGTTGACAGTTATTGGTGTGGGTCCATAACAAGAGCCAAGCATGAGTCACCAGTCATCTGAGTATCATGGGAATTAACTGGTCACCCTCAGGACTGCCTTATTTGAGAACAAGGCAAACATATTACACTTCACCTGACACACACACACACACACGCACGCACACACACACACATATATACACACACACACACACACACACACACACACACACACACACACACACACACACACTTTAGACTAGACTTAAGTCCATACCTAGGACAGTCAAAGGTATCTCAGTCCTGTGTGGTCCACTAGGAAACAGAGTGAAGACACACGTGTAGGTCCCCTCATCAAGCAGTCTCGCACGCCCTAACTGCATAGATCCATTGTTGTCTGCTAAGCTCCCAATAAACTGTAATCGATCTGCTGACTGCCCATTGAGAGGCCTAGGCCCAACTCTGGGTGAGATTAGGTAGAAGTTGTGGTTCTACCTGGGTGTTCTTGGGTCTTCCTCTGCCAGGTGATTTGAGTCAGGTCCTCCTGGGAGTCCACCAGTTGACAGGGAAGGTCCACATCCTGGCCCTCTACCACCGTCCTGCGCCCTCCGATCACCTGTATGGCTGAGAGGAGACAGAGGGGTATGAGCAGGATAAAGAATCGAATAAAAAGTTTATTCACCATATATAACCAGTACAGGTGCAGGCAGATTGGAATTCTTGTTATCACTTGTCCTTACAATAGCGATAGCAAACAGCTGGCTCCTGTCTTCACAGACATATTCAACGCATCACTGACACAGCAGGTTGTCCCCATGTGCTTCAAGGTGACTACAATAGTGCCAGAACCCAAGAAAACCAGGGTGACCTGCCTGAACCACTACCGGCCAGTGGCACTCACTCCCTGTTGTAATGCACTTTCAGCCACATTTCTATGAATAAAGTTTTACTTTTGTCTGTACTTACTCCAGTGGTCATGAAGTGCCTGGAGAAGCTAGTGATAAAACACATCAATACCATTATATCAGACTCACTAGACCCACACCAGTTCGCTTACAGAGCCAGCAGGTCTGTGGATGATGCCATCTCACTGGCCCTCCACTTGCATATCCACCTATGTCCACTAGGCTGGCTTCATAACCCTGATCACGTGATCTCTCTACACATCACAAGGCCAGACTAGTAGATACCATAATAGCTGAGTGGATATTGGTGGAGTGGATATGTGCTATTTAAGTGCAAAATCTTGCTTTTTTTGACAAAGGCTGCACTCCCGATATTCTTCCGACTGTTGCTTGGAACCTCTAGTAAACCAGCAGTGGATGATCACAGTGTTCCTGAAGGCTCATAGTTGACAAGGGAGTTAACAATGTAGCTTGGTCCTCGCCCATTTAGGGCTCTGTATATAAGGAGGACCTTAAAATCAACTCTAAATGTTACTGGGAGCCAGTGCAGAGCAGCTAAGACTGGACTAATGTGCTCTCTCCTCTTGATTTTTGTTAATAGTCGGACTGCAGGAGTTTTGAATGAGCTGAAGTCTCTCAGTGGTTTTTTGGGGGAGGCTAGTGAAGAGTGCATAACAATAATCGAGTCGGCTTGAAATAAAAGCATGAATCAATTTTTCTGCATCTGTTTGATTTATAAATGGCCGTACTTTAGCTATGCTGGAAAATTAGGTTTTCCTCACCTTGTTAATATGGGAAGCTTAGATCTGAACACCAAGACCTTTTCTTTTAGGGCTGATCAATAGGATTTCAGTTTTGTCCTCATTTAGCTTTAAGAAGTTATTGCTCATCCATTTATGTATTGCTAGAAGACAGGTAGTAATGGAGTTTATAGCTGCAGCATCATTTGGTTCAGCAAAGATGTACGGCCGTGTCCGAATGTCCATACTATGTATGTAGTACATACTATATAGTACGCCAGATGTAGCAGACACAATTTTGATGTAGCACGCTGCATCTGGCGTACTATATAGTATGTACTACATACATAGTATGGACATTCGGACATGGGTAGTTTGTTGTTGTGTGTAGGTGTGGCTTGATTAGGCTATACAGCTGTGTGGCTAGACATCCAACAACACAGTTGAATGTTAAACTGTGTATTTGCCTGCTATTCTTTGTTGCCCGCTAGTTTAGTCTGCCATATTTTTCATCCTTTATCTGACTGAGGTTTCAGCAAATTAAGGGTAAAATCCATGGTGCCGACCATGGTGCTGAAATAGCCAGTTGTCTTGCTTAAATATCAGCAGGCCACCATTTATTGATAAATCCATGGCAGTCCATGGTGCTGAAATAGAACTACTGTAATTGTAATCTGCATTTCTTTCCATTCGGTCTATGTAAGTAGGATCCGACTTGCATCTCCATACAGCCTATAGAGACCCACTATCATGGGCGATTTTATAGGGGGGGCAGGGGAGGCAATTGCCCCCCCTGATTGGCCAGCCCAACTCTGCTCAAATTCTTTAAAATTATTATTATTATTATTATTATTATTTTTTTACTAATTAACACAATTATTAAATACATAATTGTGGTTTGTACCAGTTTGTGTTAGGTCATCATTCATTTAAAAAGTGTATTTATTACTTAAACTAGGCTACCTTTAACAAAAAATATATCCACCAATGGCACAACTTGTCCGTCGACCTCAACTATTTCCGGTTCGATCTGTTACCGCAAAAAAATGAGATCTGACTGTAGCCTACTGCTCAGTGCTCAACAAGCTACAACTATAGCCAACCTGCTCACAATGGCGAAAAGTAAAATATTTCTTCTAAAACTGGCAATGCTAATGAAGAAGCTACCACTCAAAATGACACTTGTTTGCTCAATGACTCGATTGCAGGTGCAATCGAATGCAGAAGTGCTCCAGAGGCTATCGAAGCTAGCACTAGCACTAGCAACATCACCATCGGCAAGGAAGCTAGCACCAGCAGGCAGTTGCAGTTTGATGTTGTGATGTTAAGCTTTCAAATCGTTTCAAATTGTACAGTGCATTTCATACACAGAGGCAACACAATGCACTTTACAGAGAACTAGGTGGGCATAGGTCCCACCCCTATATATTCCAGAGGGAAGCAAAAAAAAAAACAGTATCACCCAGGGGCCAGAAAAGTGAGCTGTAAAAATTCTTCCCTAACCCCTCTCAACGAGATGATCGAGCAAGCTCCTGGAGTATGTTTGTCTAACGGCTAAGAACATTTATAAAGCAATAAATTACATTAAATTGCATTTTCAGAGTAAGAAAGGCTAAAAAACATCATAGGAGAGACATGGCAAACACTGGTGTGCGTGAGTGTGAATGTGCCTGGGCCCAGATAGAGGCGAATATAATAATCAAATATAATATCGGAAAATATTAAAGAGAGAAGGTTGAATATCATTTCTGAGCTCAGTTGACAGCCATAGCGCCCACAGAGCCACAAAATGCATTCATGGGGCTCTGTGCTCTCAGTTGTACTTGAGTTGGGGTATCCTCACACCCCTCATTTCATAACTTTCTCCTTCTTCTTCTGGGTTTTGTGTAAGTTGTGTGTCTGACACTACTGAGTAAAGAAACCAGGCACTTCCCTTTTCCACCCCAATCCCACAACTCTCACATCCCCTGCAACTCATTGGGAGAATTGCTCAACTTCCTGCTTGGAAGAGCACAGCTCAGTGGAACACTACGGAGCGCTCTCCACACAAGGCCACATGTAGGGTCTGGTCCCTAGACGCACTCAGCTTCAGCTGCATCGTCTGGCTGAATCCCGGACCAGCCCCAAATAAGGACGTGACACTATACTGTTACTGAGACACCAAACCTTTCTTTTCTTTTTTACAAAGCAAAATATACTTGGTAATGGAGAAAAGAGAATTGTGGCGAGTGCCCCCAGGTGGTGAGCTCTGGTACAATTTCATCGGGTGTGGGACAATGAGGCTGATGTCTACTGTACTTGTCATGGTCACAACACAGCAGCGTGTAAATGTCTGCTTACAGCGTACTCTCGATCTCAATCAATACTGTAGGTGAAAAAAGCACTGGTGGAGAAAGGAGCGTGGCTTTAATGTAGATATACTGTATGTACTGTACAGTATATCAAAACATCACTGACTGGACTGATCCGGCTTAAAAAGTGGCTTGACTGAGGCTACATTTCCCGGCCTGAATTATTTCCCCATTCCGCCCCTGATGTTGGGTATGGCCTAGTGCTCGGTCATAAAGTCATATTGACATGCTCGTGGTGTCTAGATGAAGTTTGATGCATTGTGCATATTGAATTGTCATACAGATTTCTTATTAGCATACTGTTCACAACTGGAATTCTTTGTAAATAGATGGGACGAGACGGGACGGCAGAACTGTTTTTTTTTCTCACATCAAAATGTTGCCCCCCCCTACTCTCAGAGGGTAAAATCACCTATGCCCACTATGAAGTCCCCGTCGCCTCTGTTAGCTCTGCCCCTTCCTCTATGTAACAACCAAACTCATTACACTGTCACACTGAATACACTCTTATTGTATATCAAACAAATACATTCTTACTATCAGTACTACACTAGTACATCTATCACAACTGTTTTGTTCACTAGTACATCTATCAACTGGCTGGCCTCTTCGATGTGGGACCTGAGACGAGGGCGTGGCTATACGCTACTGAGCTGGACATCTGATGATGACACACGAAAGAGACAACTGTTTTGAGCGCATAAACATTGGTGGTACCTGAGAGTCTGAGAGTCCGACGTATGGATCTCGAGGTCTGTTGTCTTTGGTTTTCGTTTGTTTTACAGTTTGCTGAGCGGGATTTACAAGCCAGCAGCTGAGCCTTGCTTTTAGCAAGTAGACTAAGTTCGTTGTCTTCTGGTTTTCATTTGTTTACAGTTTGCTGAGCGGGATTTACAAGCCAGCAGCTGAGCCTTGCGTTTAGCAAGTATATTGGGTTGGTTGTCTTCTGGTTTTCGTTTGTCTTACAGCTTGCTGAGCGTTGTTTTGCTCAAGCCAGCCGCTGAGCCTTGCTTTTAGCAAATAGATTGGTGGTTCTTATCCTCTTATTTTAATTCCGCAATTATTTTAACGTTCGGATGCCCTTTTACCATAAGGGGAAGCGTGTCCTGAGCTAGCTAGAGATAGCTACAGCTAGCCTACAGCCACCGGGCTTTCTCCCTCTTCGGCTCTGGGATTATTACATCTACAAGCAAACAGAGGGCTGTTCCTGCAGTTTGAAGCGTTTTCTCACCTGCGTGGACCAGTCTTGCAATGGCTCCACACCCTGCCGCCCCAAACTGCTCGGGTTGCCAGAGTTGGAAGGTAGGATCTCTACTCTACACTCTATACACCAAGACGTACATTTCCTGGACTCACTGGTACCCGACCCAGACGTCGGTGTCCTGCCTCCCACTGCTCCACCGTCGGCGGCATCCGGGGGTGGGGATGTGGATTTTGGTTCCCTCCTGGATGAGGAGTCCTGGCCCGCACTTGGAGCCAGACCCAAGCATTCAAGCTCCACTCCTTGGACCACTGTTAGGAGGAAACGAGGAAGGGAAACCTCCAGGGTCGTCTCCCAACCCTCCGACGACGACACCCTCCAGCTGAGGAATAGTTTTGCTCCGCTGGCCGAGCCTGTATCCAAGAGGTCCAAGGATACTAGCAGCATCAGCTCCTCGGTCTGGCTCCCTGCTGTTGGGGTTCATTTCACACCCTGCTCTACTCAGTACCTTAACAGTCCTCCGCAGCCCATCCACGCCTTTCTGGTTGGCGAGCAGCATAACAGCCAGGCTAATCAGCCTGCTCCCCGGCCTGAGCACAGTCCAGTCCACCGAGGGGACCCCCGGCCCCCACCCTCTGCCACTTGGCCTTCAGGTGTGAGGCAGCCAAGGAGGCCCCCTAAGCCCAGTGGGCCCGCCGCTGATCCCGCCCCCCCATCTGTGCTCGTTATCGGATCATCCATAGTGCGCCATGTAGTGGTCCCGAAAGCCCGGACCTGCTGCTTCCCAGGAGCTAAGGTCTCGGACATCAGGACTGTTGTCCCATCACTCCTCGCGGATTATCCCCTGGCCTCATCCATCATCATCCATGTCGGAACAAATGACATCAAGCTCCAGCAGTCTGAGCGGCTGAAGGAGGATTTCAAGGCCCTGATCTCCACTGCTCAGGCGTCAGGAAAGACCTGCATCATCTCTGGCCCGTTCTCCTCTCCCCGGTATGGTGATGTCAAATATAGTAGGATCCGTCATCTCCACATCTGGCTGAAAGGCTACAGCTGCCAGTTGAAGCTTCCCTTCCTAGATAATTTCACCACCTTCTTGAACCACTCTGACCTCTTCGCCAGGGACGGCCTTCATCCTAGCAGGTCAGGTGCCCATCTGCTCAGTATGAATATGGACCTGACGCTGAGATCATCCAGCGTCTGATGTGGGGTAAGCCCGATCCGTCTCAACCACCCTACTGCCAAACAAACCTCCTGTA
Source organism: Borostomias antarcticus (assembly GCF_949987555.1). Classification (NCBI taxonomy): domain Eukaryota; kingdom Metazoa; phylum Chordata; class Actinopteri; order Stomiiformes; family Stomiidae; genus Borostomias; species Borostomias antarcticus. The sequence continues at coordinate 18,229,304 of NC_140242.1, forward strand.
CCCACGGTTTGGGCTACACCAGCTCCATCTCACCAGCGCTCCATCACCATAGACCTGGATTCCCTGCCCCTCACTGAGACCTGGCCTAGCAACGTTTATATTTCTATAAACAAATTTTTCCCACCTGAATATGCCATTCAGCGAATTATCTCCCACCGCACCCCTATTACCATAAGGAAACAGTCAGGTGGATCTTATATGAAAAACCTGATATCCGTTCCAGTGAATATACCATCCAGGCCTACTAGTCAGGTGAGCCAGCCCTTTTCTCCGGAAGCTATTTCAATGGCGATCCTGAATGTCAGGTCCCTACCAAGCTAAACTTTTCTCATTAATGATCTTATATGTGAACGTAAATTAGACTGTATGTTCCTAACTGAAACCTGGCTAAATATAAATGGACCAGCAGCCTTCATCGAAGCCTCTCCTCCTAACTACAGCTTTTTTCAATCTATCAGAAGTGGGAAAAAAGGTGGAGGAACAGCCACCATAGCTACAGATGCCCTCAGCTGCAGGACCATCTCCTTTGATGATTTTACCTCTTTTGAATATCACGCAATTGTCTTAAAATGCCAGCCCCCAGATTTCAACATACACGTGGACACTGAGGCGGACTCGAAAGCCAGGGACTTTATCAACCTCCTCAACTCCATGGATTTTTGAACATATCACTGAGCCAACCCACAACCGCGGCCACACCCTTGATCTAGTGATTACTAAGGGCCTGACTATCACTGTCTCCTCTATTAGTGACCTCGCTCTCTCCGACCATTTCAGTATCTTCTTCACTGCATTGGTTCCTAAAGTCAAAAGTAGTACTGGGCGCTTTGTCAAGAAACGTTATCTTACCTCCGCAGTAGCCGATAGTTTTAGAGAAATAATGACCACAAACAATTTATCAACTCCAGAAGTGGGGCTGTTAGGAACTATTGAAGACTTAGCAACCACCTTTAACACCAGAGTAAGGGCAGCCTTGGATTCTGTAGCACCTATTAAACTGAAAAGGATCACAGCCAATCATAAAGCTCCATGGCGAAATGAGGAAACAAATAAACTAAAGAGAACCTGCAGAAGATCTGAGCGTATATGGCGAAAAACCAAGCTACAGGTCCACCATGATATTCTCAAAGAACATCTCTCTGCCTTTAATAAAGCAATAAGAAATGCAAGGAAAGACCACTTCTCAAAATTGATATCAACCGAAATAATTCAAGAGTGCTCTTCTCAACAATTAATAGCCTAATAAACCATGTGTCATGGCTCCACCGCGCCTGCCTCGCCGGTCCGTTTCCCCCGACTCTGTCTCTGGACCTGACCGTGCCTCTGGACCAGTGTCTGCCTCTGACCCTGCCCCTGCGTGTGAGCCTGGCCTCGGCGCAGAAGATGAGACCCCTAGCACCTCCCATAGGGCGCAGAGGGAACTGCGTGCCCATCGGCAACAGCGCACCCCCGACCAGCACCTGCAGTTCATCCTGGTGATTGCGCCTCTTCCAAATCTGCCACCGAGCGGTCCCACACCTGCAGATAATCAGCCAATCAGCACAAGGTTAAGAAGCCGCTCCACACAGCAGTCTGCGCCAGATCGTTGACCAACCTAGTGGGTATCACGACTCTAGCTGATTAGTTCTCCGTACTCGAGCCCTGTCTCACTGTTCTTGTTTTTCATTTATTCCTAGTTAACCTGCCTGACCCACGCCTGCCTGAGGACCACGAACCTGCCCGACCCACGCCTGTCTGACTACCACGCTCCTGCCCGACCCAAGCCTGTCTCAGTACCACGCTCCTGCCCGACCCACGCCTGTCTGACTACCACGTCCCTGCCTGACCCCCGCTTGCCTCTCCGACCTGATCCTGCCTGGCCATATTAAATAAACACGCCTCCGGGCTTCACCTCCAAGCCTTTTTGAGTCTGCTTTTGGGTCCTCCTCTGCTAGCCCTAACAGAACGATCTGGCCTCAAATGGACCCAGCGGACTCCCTTCGCCAAGCCATCACCAGCCAGGGCCTCATCGTTGGACAACATGAGAATGCTCTCCGTGAGACCCGAGCCGCCGTGGAACGGCTCGGTACGGGATGCAGACACTCTGAGCAGACCGCCCAGACAGAGCGCAACCTGCAGTCCATCGCCCAGACCCTAGCAACCCTCAGTGAGCAGGTGGGCTGGTTAGTCGTTCTCCCAGCCCCGGAAGACAACCCCGTTGCTGGCCTTGCCCCTGCCGCTGAACGTAATGCCCCAGGGGTATTACACCGGCGGGAGCCAAACCTCTCTAACCCCAAGCCCTATGACGGCGACATAGTGCAGTGCTCCACATTTCTCATGCAGTCTGATTTTATTTTTACTCACCAGCCCAGCATGTACTCCCAGGATTCCGAGAAGATCGCGTTTGTGTCCAGCCATCTCACTGGCCAGCCGCTTGGCTGGTTCGAGGCCACATGGAGGGCTAAGGCTTCCTGTCTGAATTCCTACAGCGCGTTCTGCTCCGAGTTCAGAAAGGTGTTTGACCATCCACTCCTGGGCCACGATTCCGCCTCTCGCCTTATGCGCATTCAGCAGGGAAGCCATAGTGTTGCCGAGTACTCTATCGAGTTCAGAATACTAGCAGCGGATAGCGGATGGAATGACGCGGCGCTACAGTCAGCCTTTCGTGCGGGTCTGTCTGAGTCTCTTAAAGATGAGTTGGCACTCAGAGATGAGCCGGCTTCTCTTGATCTCCTGATTTCCCTTGCTGTCAAGATAGACAACCGCCTTCGAGAGCGCAGGAAAGAGAGGAATCTCCGCGCTCCTACTCCCGCAGTTCGGGTCGCTAGTCAGCGCTTTCCCAGTCTACCGCCTCGAACTTCCCCGGGTCCTAACAATGAAACGGTCCCCTTTCAGCCGGCCTCGATATCCCCTGCCTCAGACGAACCCATGCAGTTAGGCGGAGCACGCCTAACCGAGGCGGAACGCGCCCGTAGGGTAAATGAGCGCCTCTGTTTTTACTGCGGCCAGCCCGGACACAGCCGCGTGTCCTGCCCCGTTCGGCCAAAAGCCCAAGCTCGCCAGTGAAAGTGGGATCGCTGGTGAGCGGTGCTTCGTCTCCCGCACCCCCTCCCAGGCAGTCTAGGACCGCCGGAGCCGGTTTCAATGAGATGTCCTCCGCCGATGCCCTGGGGCGCATGCACCTCGAGGCCACTATTATTGTTAATCGGCAGTCCTTCACTGTACCCGCTCTGGTTGATTCCGGGGCCGACGACTGCTTTATCGACTCTCAGTTGGTCCGTCAAGCTGGCATCACCACCATACCCCGTGACACCCCCATTGATGTCCATAACCTGAGTGGCGGGCTCTTAGCCAACGTTTCCCATGTCACCGAGCCTCTTGATGTGGTTCTGTCAGGTAACCACCATGAGTCCATGTCCCTCCTAGTCATCTCCTCGTCTCTAAGCCCCATTGTTCTGGGTCAGCCCTGGCTGAGACGTCACAACCCACACATTGACTGGATCGCTAATAAGGTGAGTGGCTGGAGCCCCTACTGCCACAACACCTGTCTCACATCGGCCCTGCCGCCTGCTGAGGGCGCCATCGCCCCATTTGGACCCCCAGACCTGTCCATAGTCCCTCCCGAGTACCATGACCTTGGGGAGGTGTTCAGTAAGCAGCGGGCCCTTACTCTGCCACCCCACCGCCCTTATGATTGCTCCATTGAACTCCTCCCTGGAGCCCCCTTGCCATCTGGGCGTTTGTTCAACCTGTCCAGGCCTGAACGGGAAGCTATGGAGACCTACATCCGTGACTCCCTGGCATCAGGCATCATCAAGCCCTCGTCCTCTCCGGTAGGTGCTGGATTCTTTTTTGTGGCCAAGAAGGACGGCACCTTGCGACCCTGCATCGACTACCGGCCCCTAATTAGCATAACAGTGAAGAACAAGTACTCTCTGCCCCTCCTCGCCTCTGCCTTTGAACCCCTCCAGGGAGCTACCATATTCTCCAAACTTGATCTTAGAAATGCGTATCACCTGGTCCATATCAGAGAGGGAGATGAATGGAAAACAGCGTTCAACACCCCGCTCGGACACTTCGAGTACCTTGTCATGCCATTTGGACTTACCAACGCCCCTGCAGTATTCCAGGCCCTGATAAATGACGTCCTCCGGGACTTCCTCCACCGCTGTGTTTTTGTCTATCTAGACGACATCCTAATTTTTTCTCGCTCCCTTGAGGAGCACATCACACATGTCAGACAGGTTCTCCAGAGGCTTCTGGAGAATAAGCTATTCGTGAAAGCTGAGAAGTGTGAATTCCACGTCACCTCTGTGCAGTTTCTGGGCTTCCTCATCGGCAGTGGCCAGGTGCAGGCTACCCCCGAGAAGATCAGGGCGGTGGTGAGCTGGCCTGTCCCCAAGAACCGTAAGGACCTCCAGAGGTTCCTAGGATTTGCCAATTTCTATAGGCGCTTCATCCGCAACTACAGCCAGGTGGCCGCTCCCATGACCGCGCTCACCTCCAAGAACGTCCCCTTCTTGTGGACCCCCGAGGCGGAGGCGGCCTTCGATGAGCTGAAGAGGCTCTTCACGTCTGCTCCGGTCCTCACCCAGCCTGATCCCTCTCCAGTTTATTGTGGAGGTCGACGCGTCGGAGTGGAGTGGGGGCAGTGCTGTCCCAGCGATCACCCACTGATGGTAAAGTCCACCCCTGTGCGTTCTTCTCCCGCCGGCTGGAGCCCACGGAGCGTAACTACGACGTGGGCAATAAGGAACTGCTTGCTGTCCAGCTAGCCCTTGAGGAGTGGAGGCACTGGTTGGAGGGAGCTGAGGTGCCTTTCATTGTGTGGACTGACCACAAGAATCTGACTTACATCGAGAATGCCAAGAGACTGAACCCGCGGCAAGCCAGGTGGGCTCTGTTTTTTGGTCGTTTTAATTTTACCATCACCTATCGTCCAGGATCCCGCAATGTCAAGCCTGACGCCCTGTCTCGCCAGTATGCTCCTCCCAACCAGGACCCTGACGAACCAGACACCATCCTTCCTCCCTCATGTGTGGTGGCCGCTGTTACTTGGGAGATCGAAGGATTGGTGAAGGAGGCCCAGAGGACCCAGCCTGACCCAGGTAACGGCCCTGTTAACTGCCTGTTTGTCCCTGACCATGTCCGTCCCCAGGTCCTCCAGTGGGTTCATGCCTCCCAGTTTGCCTGCCATCCGGGGTACAGCCGCACTCTAGCCCTCCTCAGGAGACGGTTCTGGTGGCCCTCCATGGCCCAGGACACCAGGGAGTACGTCCGGGCCTGCACGGTGTGTGCACAGAGCAAGGCCTCGCACCAACCCGCCTCCAGTCTGCTGCGCCCCCTGCCGGTCCCTGGTCGCCCGTGGAGCCACATAGGTCTGGACTTCGTGACTGGACTGCCCCCTTCCCAGGGTAACACCACCATACTGACTATTGTGGACCGTTTTTCCAAGTCCGTCCATTTTGTGCCTCTGCCCAAGCTCCCCTCTGCGTCTGAGACTGTTGACCTTCTGGTGACCCACGTGGTCCGGCTCCATGGCATCCCTGCAGACATCGTTTCTGACCGAGGTCCACAGTTCACTTCCCAGGTGTGGAGGGAGTTTTGTCGGGCCATTGGGGCTTCAGTGAGTCTGTCCTCAGGTTACCATCCCCAGACCAATGGGCAAGCCGAGCGAGCCAACCAATACATGGGGAACGCCCTGCGCTGTGTCACTGATCGTAACCCCGCTACCTGGAGCCGATACCTCCCCTGGGTGGAGTATGCCCATAACTCCCTTCCTAGCTCTTCCACTGGCTTGTCTCCGTTTGAATGCTCCCTGGGATATCTACCACCTCTATTCCCTGAGCAGGAGGAGGAGCTCGCCGAGCCCTCAGTCCAGGTCCATCTCCGCCGCTGCCACAAGGTGTGGAAGGATGCCCGAGCCGCGCTTGTTCGTTCCACCCGTCAGAGCCAGCACCAGGCAGACCGCCATCGGACCCCGGCCCCTGTCTACCAGCCCGGCCAGATGGTCTGGCTCTGCTCCAAGGACATCCCCCTGCGGACCTCGTCACGTAAGCTCACACCCCGCTACATTGGTCCTTACAAGATAGACAGTGTGGTTAACCCTTCTGCTGTCAAACTGCAGCTGCCCCCGTCCATGAGGATACATCCCACATTCCATGTCTCCTGTGTTAAGCCTGCTCCTGTCAGCCCTCTGTGCCCGCCAGGCAACACCCCGCCACCTGTCCGGATCATCGACGACCAGCCGGCCTGGACTGTCCGGCAGCTCCTGGGGGCCCGTCGGCGGGGTCGGGGGTTGCACTACCTTGTGGACTGGGAGGGCTATGGGCCCGAGGAGCGGTGCTGGGTGCCCCGTAGGTTCATCCTGGACCCCTCTCTTATCCGGGACTTCCACCGGGAGCACCCTGACCAGCCAGGTCGGTCGCCGGGTGGCGCCCGTAGGAGGGGGGGTCCTGTCACGGCTCCACCACGCCTGCCATGCCGGTCCGTTTCCCCCGACTCTGTCTCTGGACCTGACCGTGCCTCTGGACCAGTGTCTGCCTCTGACCCTGCGTGTGAGCCTGGCCTCGGTGCAGAAGATGAGACCCCTAGCACCTCCCATAGGGCGCAGAGGGAACTGCGTGCCTATCGGCAACAGCGCACCCCCGACCAGCACCTGCAGTTCATCCCGGTGATTGCGCCTCTTCCAAATCTGCCACGGAGCGGTCCCACACCTGCAGATAATCAGCCAATCAGCACAAGGTTAAGAAGCCGCTCCACACAGCAGTCTGCGCCAGATCGATGACCAACCTAGTGGGTATCACGACTCTAGCTGAGTCGAGTTCTCCGTACTCGAGCCCTGTCTCACCGTTCTTGTTTTTCATTTATTCCTAGTTAACCTGCCTGACCCACGCCTGCCTGAGGACCACGAACCTGCCTGACCCACGCCTGTCTGACTACCACGCTCCTGCCCGACCCAAGCCTGTCTGAGTACCACGCTCCTGCCCGACCCACGCCTGTCTGACTACCACGTCCCTGCCTGACCCCTGCTTGCCTCTCCGACCTGATCCTGCCTGGCCATATTAAATAAACACGCCTCCGGGCTTCACCTCCAAGCCTTTTTGAGTCTGCTTTTGGGTCCTCCTCCGCTAGCCCTAACACCATGCCATAAAAACACCTGATAACCTGCTCTCTACCTCCAAATGTGAGGAATTTGCAGCTTACTTCAGAGATAAGATTATGAATATTAGGAGGAATATCACCCAGGAAAGGCCATGCATCCCGTTCACAGATCCTCTCCCTCCATGTAATGGACATATGAGCTTGTTTACACTGATGGACACAGAAATGTTGAGAAAAGTAGTATCCAAACTCAAATCCTACACATGCCTGCTGGATCCCATCCCCACCGATTTTTTCAAAACTATTTTTGAATCTGTATCCTATGACATTTTATCCATTGTTAATGACTCCCTCTCTACAGGTGTCTTGCCACCAATACTTAAAACTGCTTTGGTGAGACCCGAGCTGAAGAAAAACAACTTAGACACTTCAGTTCTTAGCAATTTTAGACCAATCTCCAACCTTCCCTTTTTGAGTAAAATACTGGAAAAGATTGTTTTCAAACAGATTAATGATTTCCTAGCTACAAGTTGTACCCTTGACCTTTTCCAGTCCGGCTTTTGTGCCCATCATAGCACAGAGACGGCATTAGTCAAAGTTGTAAATGACCTCAGAATTAATGCTGACTCCAAAGAGCTCTCTGTTCTCGTCCTGCTGGACCTGAGTTCAGTCTTTGATACTGATCCTCATCGAAAGACTGGAGAAGTTGGTTGGCCTCTCTGGTCCAGTCCTTAATTGGCTTAGGACCTATCTTACCGGTTGTGATTTCCTCGTTGCCCTCGGTGACCATAGCTCAGGAAAGATCCCTATGACCTGTGGGGTGCCCCAAGGATCGATCCTAGGACTCTTCCGCCTGTACATGCTGCCCCTTGGCAGTGTCATCAGGAAGCACAACATTAGCTACCATAGCTACGCAGATGATACCCAACTCTATATTTCTGTAACACCCAGTAACTACAGCTTGGTTGACTGCCTTGTCAAGTGTATTACGGATATAAATGTATGGATGTCACATAATTTCCTCCAACTAAACCAGGACAAAACAGAAGTATTGATCATTGAAGAAAAAGCTGAAAGAGAGAAACTATCAGCACACTTAAAAACTCTGGAAATTGACACCAATTGCCAGGCTAAAAACCTAGGTGTCATACTTGACTCATATCTTAATTTCGAAAACCACATCAAGAATATTACAAAGACATCTTTTTACCACCTAAGGAACATTGCCAAGGTGCAACCCTTTCTCTCTCAGGCTGACACCGAAAGATTAATGCATGCTTTCATCACAAGCAGGCTGGACTACTGCAATGCTCTACTATCAGGCCTACCAAAGAAAGCAATCTCTAAGCTACAAATGATACAGAATGCTGCAGCACGAGTCCTAACTAAGACAAGACGAAGGGCACACATCACACCAGCCTTAAAATCACTACACTGGTTACCTGTCAACTCTAGAATAGACTTTAAAATACTATTACTAGTCTATAAATCTCTCCACAGTCACTCGCCAGAATATATTTCAGACATGCTTGTTAGGTACATGCCCAACAGACCACTCAGATCCTCAGGTACTGAACTTTTAACAGTTCCAAAAGCCAGGACCAAGAAACATGGAGAGGCAGCTTTTAGTTTCTATGCCCCCAACCTCGGGAACAGGTGCCTAAGAAGGACTGAAACAATGGAGGTCTTCAAGCGAGATCTCAAGACGTACCTTTTCGACCTAGCCTACAATCACTAGCCAGGACCTTGAGACACAGAAAGGCAGCCTCAAACCTACCTGTGAATCCTCTGTATATATTGGTATTTATCCTGCTATGCACTGTATATCAAGTAGTGTACAGAAGCTGGTTACCCTGAAACAGGCTTGTTCTGTTCTGACAGCTGTGTTGCTTCAATGGCTCAGTGTGCTACTAACCGTTTTCTGCCTCACCTAGTGCCTCTCTCTCTCCCTCCTACCTTCTAACCAGGTCCAGTGGATGCCCCACTGTCGCCCGCAGACCACCCTGAGTCCGATAGATACCCCTGTGTCAGCGGTGGATGTCGTAGTATTTAGTACACACACACACACACGTACACACAGACACACATCAGTCCACATCCGGCTTAGGCCTGGACCTGATGCTCTTAGCCTTTCTTGCTCTGAAAATTTAATTTAATGTAATTTATTGCTCTATAAATGTTCTTAGCCATTAGACAAATATATTCAGGGAGCTTGCTCCAGGTTGCCTGTTTTAAATATCTGTGTGGTTTTTATGGCTCTGTGTGCTACTAACCCTGTTCTGCCTTCCCTCTCCCTAGTGCCTCTCTCTCTCCCTCCTATCCTCTAACCAGGTCCAGTGGATGCCCCACTGTCACCAGCAGACCTCCCGGAGTCCGATAGATACCCAGTGTCTGCTGTAGATGTCGTAGCATTTAGTTAACACACACGTACACACAGACATACACCAGCCCACTTCTGGCTTTAGGCCTGGGCCATAGCAAACACACCAGTATTTGCCATGTCTCTCCTATGATGCTCTTTTAGCCTCTGACTGTACACACCAATGCGGATTTTCGGACGAATATCCGCACGGGATTCCGCAAGTCAATAAATACATGTGTTTTTATTAGTCTATACACACCAATACCGAAATTCGATGCGGCAGAAAATCTCCTCCGCAACTCTCTGGTTTGTTGCGAAAATCCGCATGTGAAGAAGATTATCTGACCAATCTGTGCCGGTGAACATATCCGGTAGGCTACGGATTCAATGTAGACTACCAGTCAAAGGGCATAAATTCCGGTCAAATAGGCTATTATGAGTTTGTCGCAGTGATTAGCTATATATATATATGCCATTTAGCCTATATCTATTCATTTCTCATCCAATACATTAGTAGCCAAGCCTTTCATGATTCGCTTTCATAATTCACTGATTCTAGTTTATCTTTTGGTAGGCCTATTTGAATAGACGATCAATGCATGGAGTTCCACATCTGAAGTCTGTTAATTTGTTTGGGATTCACGAGTAGGCCTAATGTGAGTTTTCTATTTTCTCCTTTCGGTTAATCAGTTGTAGGCTATCCTTTTGTGGCGGGGTGGGCTTGGAAGCACTGACACAGGTTTGTTATAACCTCTAGAGGAGTTGCCAGACAACGCCACCCTGGGAATTTCACCCGGGGAATCATTAACTTTATACTAGCACACAGGTTCGTTATACTCAGCAGGCCAGAGACGTGGTTCAATAATGAGCATGGAGTTTATTAATTCACAATATTAAAAACGCTAAAATAACACACACACACACACACACACTTCCACACAGTCACTCAGGGAAGGAAGGGGAGGGGGAACCTGATCAGGGCTGAGGCCAACTGGAGGAGGGTCAGAAGCCGGTGAGAAAGGGGCAGTCAATCCCAAAAGAATCACAGCAAGGCACCCAGACACGTGACAGACACACGATGGTAAAGTGGCTCAAATCCCCGGGGGGCACAACACAGCACACGAAGGAAGGGGAGGAGACGCCACCACCAGGTCACCAGCACTGCCACCACCACCACTGGCCGTCAGCAACTGAAAAGGATGGATAGTTTAATGGGGTTGCACGTAGAAGACAAACTGTAAATCAATGGACAAATGACAAATTATCAACCTAAACTAACAACTAATAATTGCCCAAAAGCAAAACAATAATATTTAATAGCGACAAAATAAACACAAGCTAACTAATACCAAGGATATGAAATTAACCACTGAGGTAAACTACACTTATACTCAATTGAAATCAGACATAACATAGGCAGTAAAGTAACTAAATAAAGTAACTAAATAAAGTAACTGAAACAGAATAAACAGAATCGTAGAAATCAAACAAAAATAGGAGGGGTGTAACCCCAGCACATTCAGTCGGTCATTCACAAGAATGGAGGGGGTTGAACCCCGTCCGTGGGTGTCCGTAGAGCCACGTGCCCCAAACAACCGGCACCAGTCCAGGTTACCGTCCAGGCTTATAGCCAACTTCCCACGCCGGCCGGGGTGTGCAAACGGGGCAGGCACAACACCCTGCCGACGGTAATCGTAATTTATTATAGCAGATTTGAGTGAGACAAAGCAGCAGCGGACTCCGTCAGCTGATCAGGAGGTTGCGTGTCTGTAACGGGGGGGGCTTGACCGGCTAACTACAGCTGCACCTAATAAAAGGGTAAACATTAGTATTTCTAAACTGTACGGGAAATTAGGCGGCTAGAAACTACATTAAAACCTACCTACCAGTTAACAGCAGCGGACACGCATCAACAGGAGGACGAGGGGAAACGCAGCTGCCAATGTCTACCTGTGACCACCACACTAGCGTTAGCCGCTACTAGCAAACACTCAACAATGCAAAGAGAAAGATGGGGGAGACACTTACCACTGCAGAGTAGGCAGCGCTCACACCACGCGGGAGAATTAAGCACCCGCAGTCGCTCTGCAGGAGAACAAAATGCCTAAGCACGTTTGTAACAGAAATTCCAAAAAGTGAATGAAGCAGCGAGCAGCCATACCTGCCAAGGATAACACCGCTAACCCGGAAGTGGAAGGATCAGGTGAGAGCGCAGAGAAACCGCAAGAGGGAGGAGGGCCTCTTATACCCCAGCTCGCCTCAGTGATTGGCTACCAGCGCAAGCACATAGAAATCCATATTTCTATGCTGCTACACTTTAATCAATAAAGGATAACAGGTCGTTTCCTGACTCGCTGACATAAATCCATAGCCTGCATCTCACATTCACCTGCTGTTCTGTCTACCTATTCTATGTAGGCTAACGTTATGCGAACTATTTAATTTGATTTTTAAATTGGTTTCTCTACAATTGTGTTGTGTTGCACTCCATATTGTTAGGCTAAATATAGTTTAGATAGGCCTAGCCTACATCTAGATTAAAAACACAGGCATTTAAACCCTAGACCCTAGACCTATAACCGCCACCGGGTAAAAATCTACCCGTATATAAAAATGCATTAATTTGAGCATTTTGAGATTGTCTCTCAATGAATAGGCCTAAGTGTGTTGGTGGAAATATACAGTATTATTATTATTATAAATATAACGGATTGTTGGTAGTGTATTATTAGTATTATTTCATATCATAATTATTGTTATGACTAAGCAACAACATAAGCATACTGTAATGCAGCGGCATTACAGTGTATAGGCTAGTCTATGCATGGAGTGTGTGCTCCTGCGATCGGAGAAAGATGGATCCAAAGAAAAAGAGATGGATGAATGGAAAACAAGCATTAGAGCTCTTGACTGAAATGAGTGTGTGCGAGTCTGATGGTGGGGCAGGACTGAGCGATGTGTCCTGGGTTGGCTCTTCATCCGAGGGGGGGTCATCTGACGGGTCGTCTCCAGAGCGTCAGAGGAAAGTGAGACAGACCGAGCCTCCACAAGCCAGGTCAACGGCAGGCCTGGATACCAGCCCCAGGTGCCCAAGCACCGTAGGTTAGCATGAATAAACTTTTTAGGCCATATCTATGTAGCCTATAGGAAATAGGCCTAGCCTACTGTAGGCTATGCCTACAGTAAATAAATATAAAGCTATAGCATAGTGGAAGTGTGTAACGCCCACTCTGAGGCACCAGCGTCATTAAAAACATAAATGTAGCCTATAAAATGTATAAATGTAGGCTATAAATGTATAGCCTACACTCACACTGCGGACGTTCCGCAACAGATTTTCCGGATTTTCCGCACCGCATTTTCGGTTCCCTTGTACAGACCAATGCGAACCGAAAATGCGGTGCGGAAAATCCGGAAAAATTATACTCTGAAATGTAATTTAATGTAATGTATTGCTTTATAAATGTTCATAGCCGGAAGACAAACATACTCCTGGAGCTTGCTCGATCGCCTTGTTAAGAGGGGTCAGGGAAGATTTTTACAGCTCACTTATCTGACCCCCGGGTGATTACTGTTTTTTTTGCTTCCCTCTGGAATATGTAGAGAGTGGGTCCCACCTCCCTTGTTCTCTGTAAAGCGCATTATGTTGCCTCTGGGTATGAAATGCGCTATACAAATAAAGCTTTGATTGATTGATTGATTGATTGAGTAAATCATTACCAACCCAGAGTAGGCAGGGCTTGACATACAGTTGAATTTGCCACTGGCCCGGATTTTCAAATTTACTGGGCCCAATGTTGTATCAGTGGTCCCAATGTTGTATCACTAGCCTGGAGGATATAGCCAAATTTTGCTAATTCTTAAGCAGGACATACACGGCAAGCATTTTATAATTGATCATTCATATTTTGACCCAACAGATTTGGTCACATTTTCAGAAGACCCATAATTAATTCATAAAAGAAACAAAATGCATAAAAGAACCAAACTTCATGTTTTTTTGTGACAAGAAGTATCTGCTCCAATCACTACAGAAAAATAAGAGTAGTAGAAATGTTATTATTTGAAACTCAAGACTGCCATGACATGTTCTTTACAAGTGTATGCAAAATTTTGACCACAACTGTTTATCACATAAGCAGCACACTTCTTTTTCATAGCAATAACTTTACCCATTTTCAAAACAACACCATCAGTATGTTCTGACCATGACATCACTTACCATGAGAAACCCCTGCTATTATCACCAACAGTACAAACACAGCCTCCATGTCCTCTCGAGATAAAATTCGTTTCAATGTGAAAATAAAATTCTGCCTGTGATAAGTCCAGAGTTTACTGGCTCTTCTCTGTCCTGGCCCCGCAGTGGTGGAATGAACTGCCCACTGATGTCAGGACAGCAACAAGTAGCCTACTACAACAATCCTCCCTCCTAAGCACTTATTGTATTGTATTGTATTGCACTGTAGCCTACTTTAGATTGCTATTCTTGCACTTTGCCTTCAGCATTATGCTCTTGGTCACTTGTTTTAGAAAGAAGATGCACTTGTGAGTTCTGGCAAGTAGTAGTAGGCCTACATTGGCTTTTCCTACGTTAAATGCAATTATTGTTAGTCGCTTTGGATAAAAGCGTCTGCTAAATGACTGTAATGTAAAATGACTGTAATGTAGGCTACTCTTTTTATGTTCTCCCCGTGTTCGCAAGGGTTTCCCTCGTAAAAATAACCCAATATGAAAAACATGCAGAAGAACAGATCGCTGTCATTGTTGTTTGATTTTGCTCTGTGTTGCACGTGGTGTGTGTCTGTGTGTCACTCACTCGCGCTCGCTCTCTCTCTCTCTCACACACACACACGCACACACACACACACACATACATTGAGGCACATATACAGTTAGCCTACACACTCAGAGGGAATTTATCTAGGCCACATGAAAGCTATCTGCAACCTAGAATAGCCTATATAGAATACACCACGTAATATTCCAACATTCCTGTACAGCAGATAAAATAGCCTATGGTGAAAGCTTTAGCTGGGCGGAAGCTGGCGCAAGCTCTGCTTCGACGGCACAGTCGGTGCTCTTACTGTTTGTAAAGTTTACGTTTGTAAAATGGACTTGCTACACGCTAAGTCCTTGTGTCCTTGAGTGTCCTTGCTCTGTGCAAGACGGCTGGACGGCTATGTCCCAGACGAGGAGGTTAGCCTCGATGGCTTCAGGATCATTCGGGCTGACAGATCTGAACACTCGGGGAAAGTTCTGGGCGGGGGTGTGTGTAGGCCTATGTTTGTCAACTCTCGATGGTGTAGGCTACAAACATCAAGATACAGAGCACGATCTGCAACCCGGATCTGGAGTTGCTCACCCTGTCGGCACTTATCTCCCCAGGGAGTTCTCCACTGTTGTGTTTAGCTGCGTGTAGGCTATGTTCCACCAAGTGCCAACAGGCAGCAGCCGAGCAAATAGCGGAAAACGCACACGCTAGCAGGTCAAGTCAGTTGATGAAAGGCAGAAGTAGAATTAGGCCTATATTATTTTTCCACAGCATCAGCTTCTGCAATAATCTTGCAAATAAAAATAGATGAGGAACTGATCTTTCACCAGTTCGGGCGTAGGATGGGTGGGTTAGACATCATGGTCTATCATGGGACATGGGTCACCAACACAATAAGGCGACAGATAAAATATCAATTTTGATGTGTTTTCTTAATCATGATTATGACACTTTTTCACCAATCATCAGTTGATCAATAAAATCATTTACAGTAGCTATCGTTCCAATACTACAGGCCCCAGTGTTAGTGATTAAAGAGTAGCCTATGTAATCAGAAAATAATCAATACTGGAATGAATGGAGTGTCTATTGGAGAAGAATGTATAATCACAATTAGTCGGATTAAGCAACCTCCATACATCATGTTGGCCGCCATCTTTACAGAGGGATTTAATTGATGTATGGGTTCTGGAAGGTCTGGTTATTCCAGATTTGGACTTGTCTATGAAAGTGTCAAGAGGCTGGTTAAAATCCCCACGCAGGATAACTGGGAAGAATTGTCTTAGTTCCCTAATATCCCCATTTGGCCGGAGAAATTAACCAAAAGCATGATAATTCTTTATCCACCTTTATATGTTTGGAAAATAGGATAGAACCCCCTTTGTTTTTTGTTGTAACAACTGTGGTAAGAGCAGCCTATCCATCTAACCCGCGTTCTAGGTGCACCTGTCTCTATAACAGGTGGGTTTCCTGGAGCATTATCACATCAGATTGTTTTTGCAGTTTTTGCCATGAAGGAAAAATACAAGGAATGACAGGCAGTAGGCTATAAATAAAAATACAATGAAATCATCCTAATAGCCTAGGCTACAACTACGCCCTATCAGCCTAGGCTTAATGAAATAAATAGCCTACTCAAATTAAAAGTCATATTTTATTCAAGGTTTCCAAAGGTGCAAAAGAGATTATCCACAAGATGAGGTTTGACACCGCGCCTGCCACGATCAGGAGCCATCTGCGCCCCCAGCTGAAAAGCCATCCCGTTCCACAGATTGGGAAGACGATGCGGCCTCCTCCGTGTCAGAGCCAAAGTCTGCCGAAGATGAAATAGCAGAGAAGCCACACCCAGACAACGTGCTTAAATGGTGGAAGTTCAACAGAGCGATAGTATCATATGTGCGCCTCCTGGAAGACAGACGCACGAGCCTGGCACCAGAGTCAATCAACAACCTCCTCTTCCTCCATAGCAGTCTTAGAAAGACAAAGAAGGAGAAGGCTAAGACAAATTAGTTTTGTTCATTTTGTAGGCCTATAATTGCCTTTTTTGTGAGTCATAGGCACGGCAACCAACGTTATAGACTAGCCTATAATTCCCTAAAAGTGGAGATATTTTTGTTTAAGTGTATTGCTGTTTTATTCTACAGAATGGACCTTTGTCAGACCAGTCTAGTGGGGTCTGTGGCGTGGACAGTGGCATGGTGGTGAGACTCCGCCCCCTCAGGTCAGAGCTGGTTGGGGACAGTGTACCCCTCTCCGGGCCACCTACTCGCCCACACTGGTGAAGACCATGTGTCTCTAGCCCACTCAGGGGCTGAGTTGTTGGGCCCGTGGCGTGGATAGTGGCGTGGTGGTGAGACTCCGCCCCCTCAGGTCAGAGCTGGTCGAGGACAGTGTACCCCTCTCCGGGCCACCTACCCGCCCGCACCGGTGAAGACCATGTGTCTCTAGCCCACTCAGGGGTTTAGTTGTGGGGCCCGTGGCGTGGATAGTGGCGTGGTGGTGAGACTCCACCCCCTCAGGTCAGAGCCAGTCGGGGACAGTGTACCCCTCTCCGGGCCACCTACCTGACTCCACCATGAAGACCTCCGGGCAGTCTCCTTGCACCCACTGGTGAAGACTGTGTGTCTCTAGCTCAGGGGTGGCCAACCAGTCAGAGACTAAGAGCCACAAAAATGACTGTGGTACCACCCAGAGCCACACCATATCAGCGTTTCTCAACCTTTGTTTCAGTCACCGCACCCTTCATAAGTACTTAAAATCCCAAGGCACCCCAGTCCAAAATAAGAAGAAAAACGTTATTGTCCATTAAATATACATTTAAAGTTAATTTATTTAAAATTAATACATACAACAAGATATTTTCTGACATAATATATTTTGCAAGCTAGCCCACCTAATTAACTCGACTGTACAGCTTAAGCTTCTGGCTTGCATGCTCCTCTCCTGACGCTCCGCTGGGAATGAAAAATTCCTCCCGCGCAGGGCTCTACCAGGTACTGCGCCACCATGCCGCATGTGAGTGATTTTGGGGTTCAGTGTCTTTCACAAGGCTGCTCAAGGCACCCTCTGGAAGCTGGGATCGAACCAGAGAACACTTGCTGATGTGGTCACTGATTAAATTTGTCCTCTGCCAGTTCAACCCATCGTTCAACCCAGAGCTAGTGCTGTCCTCCAGGGGCAGCCAGGAGCAGTGGGCAACCTCGCCAGTGGTGCCCTCACTGCCCTGGGACCAAGTCCAAGTGCACAGTCCAGGTCCTGGTCAGGGACAGAACTGAAGAGCATCAGTTCTTCTGCATGTTTTTCTATGTGGAGGGAACCCGAGTGAGCACATGCATACTCAAACAAGAAGAGTTGTTCAAACCATGTGACTACCATGTGAGGGTCTGCGGTCCACCAGAATCAAAACCTCATGACACAAAAACAGGTTCTTCCCAACTGCGGCTGGCCTCATCAGCAAGCCCTCTCTCTCAGTGCATCTGTCTCCATCTAGTGGTGAACAAGAGCCAGTGCAGTCTGGGAGGAACAGCCTTGTTTGGTGACGAGTAGCGCAGCGTGACTTCACTGGACTAGTTATGTGTGAGACAGCGGTATCGAAACTAGCACACTACAGACTGCCATCACTGATATTCAAGGATAAGTGATGTACACTCTGCTACAAACAAACAAACAAACATAAAACATCTTTATTCATCATGCAGTGAACAACACAGCACATGGTGTAGGGAGATGGCAACACCGAAACACACACGCGCACACACACACACACACACACACACACACACACACACACACACACACACACACGAATGACTGTAGCGTCCACCGATTAAATTATTCTCCTGCTCTTAATCCACTGGCTACCCAGAGTAGCCATGATCTACAGTAGGCTATAGCTATTCTTCCCAGTCTTCTCAGATGTAGAGATGCCGAGCTGAGGACTCCACCTGCCTGGTACCACAAGAAAACACTCAGTGCGTTTACATGCACTCAATAAACCTTTCTTAAACGGAATACTGACAATATTCCGGTTGCGTGCGGCCATGTAAACATCAATAAACCGTTTGAATAAACGGAATATGGGCATATTCCGAATATTAAAAAACCGAATAAGACCCCTGGTTTATTCCTTTTCCAAACCGAATATTGGGTCATGTAGCCTACAGCTACTGCGCATGTTTTATTCGCAAGGAATCTTGGTTCTAGATTGCTGAACTAACGTTAGCCATTCTCAAAATGCAATACAACACAAATCTATAGTATATAGGTAGGCCTACAGTTTATTTTATTCTGCAAAATCAATTCTGTAATCATGTCTATACAAACTAGTTTTGTACTGCCTATTCTATTTATTGCTGCTGTTTTGATTGTATTTATGCTTGTTATGTTCTCTCCTGTTCTGTGATTGTATTTATGTATTTCCCACCAATCCTGGCTGCGAATCTTCATCCAAAGGGCCCGGGGGGCTCTGGTGCGAGTGGCATATGAAAGAGAGCCACAGCACCGGCGTTTAACATTTCCTCTCGTTTTTTCCTTTCAGTAAGGAAGTGAATGAGGAGGAGTGTGAAGTGGTGTTGCTGGATGAGAGCAAGGCTATAGCGCACCACAAACATATTATTGCTATCGTTTCCATTCTTTGCTGTCTGGGGAGATAGGCTAAACAGGAAGAAGAAAAGCGCCGAAAAACTTTAATTGCAATGACGTTCTCCGTGCGTCGCTGATTTAAATTCGGAATATACCGAATGATTTCAATTACCATGTATACAGGAATATTCCTTTTTGCTTGCGCATGTAAACTCCTTATTCCTAATGTTTCAATAACCGGAATATGGACAATAAACCGAATATGGAGTTCATGTAAACGTAGTCACTGTGTGAGCCATCAGTAGGCTACTACGACCTTGGCCTGTCCATACTGCATCTCTGCCCAATGGCCAGCAGATGGCAATAATGTCTTTCTGTGCCCATCACTCTACTTCGCTTGTTTCAATCAATGTATTGAGTTTAGGAGTGTGTTTTCGTGTGTGTGTGTGTGTGTGTGTGTGTGTGTGTGTGTGTGTGTGTGTGTGTGTGTGTGTGTGTGTGTGTAAGGCTGATGTCTGGTCTGTGTGTGTATACTCTGTAAACAGCATGGTGTTGGTTATACAAGGTTAGCTCCTCAAGGTGGGACGCAGATGTTCCAGTACTGCTGCTGTTCAGACCGCCGGGAGTCTGTAGGCCTCACTGTCGTGACACTGAACCCTCAGGATCCCTGGAGCCAAACACATCATACGGCACATACCTCCTCACTAGAGAGAGAGACCAACATACCTGCAAGCATTACACATGATACACCACCACAACACAGGTAGGACATGCATTGTGTTTGAGGCAATGCATTCTCAATGCGTGTCATACTATCTCCACCACACACTGACTTTCCACCACAACAGACAGGCGCCAGCGCAAAACATGACATACTTTCTCCTGGATCAGAGAGACGCAGAGCCACAAGCACAACACATGACATACTGTCGCTAGCTGTCACCACACACTGGACTGTTCAGGATCAAAGACGGCTTCGGCTATTGGCGAAAACAGCCCTATGCCCTCACATTCATTGACTTTGACACACACGCACGCACACACATGCACACACAGACACACAAACACACACAGACACAAACCCCAACGCCCAACTGCTTATGACACTCTAAACACTAGCATTAAACATTTTCCAGGAGCTTGCTCGGTCGTCTCGTTGAGAGATGTCAGGGAAGAATATTTACAGCTCTCTTATTGTCTCAAATGGGTGAACGTTTTTTTTTTAGTGTAGGATCAGCATGTACACCCCACCCCCCTTTTCTCTGTAAAGCACATTGTGTTGCCATTGTGTATGAAATGCGATATATAAATGAAGTTTGATTTGATTTAGCTCAAACCAGAAAAAGAGTTGAGCATCTGAGAATGAATGAGTTGAGAGTAAGTGAAAAAGTTGACAAACTGTATCCATACGTCTTAGTCACTGTCTCATGCTGAGAGTTTGCACGCATGTGTGCCCGCGTACTAATGTGTAGCAGTTGTTGTGAATGTGTGGCCCCTCTACAGGGCCGGGGGGAAGACAGGGAGGCTGGGAGAGTGAGGATCTAGAGGGGCTGGGCTGGCTGGGCTGGGCTGGGCTGGGACGCAGATGTGTGCCAGGCTAGCCCGGCCTGGGTCTTTGAGGCCCATTCTCTCCTGGTCAAAGTTTCCTTTTACAAGTCTATCTTGGTGACCACAGAGCCACAAGTTCTGCACTGAGCTGGAGAGAGCACAACAGCAGTAGTACACACACACACACACACACACACGCACACGCACGCACCGAGTGACCCTAGGATGGGAATCCAGGGCAATTGCTTGGCTGGCCTTGAAAACAGTCAATGGTCACACGTTAGCCTCTTCAAGCGGATGCATTTATTACCCAGATCTAACAATGCTTGGCACGCTTCACTGTGTATCAGCGAGGTCATCCAGAACTGATATTACTGTAACTTGAGTTCAGGGCAGTAGTCTGCTGGTTCAGATGGAAGGGAGTGGCTGGGGACAGAGAACAATGATTGTAGGTCTTGACTGACTGATCACCAGTTTGATTGCTGATTGGCAGGCACCTGTGTGAGTGGTCGTGATTGGCACAGGTGTGAACAGATGAGCAGTATAAAAGCACTCTCTATACAACCTTCTTACTGGATATATGGACTAATATCTTAGATTATCAGTACTAGTACACACTGAATTCAAAAATGAGTGAGTGCTTTGATCAAAAATGTTTGTTTTCCCCAAATGTTGGATCATTTACAATGTTTGGTTTCGCTATAATTATAATAGCTTGAGCTGCCTGGTAATGGTGGTTACAAAAGTGATTTGATTCCAGGCCTTGGGATAGTTGAGAACTGATTTTGAGGTCTAACCTTGATTGTCTGTGTTCCCAGCAGCGAAAAATGTTCTGCTAGTGTACGCCCACCAGAGTGATGGCTCTTTCAATGCTGCGGCCAGAGATGTTGCAGTGGATGTCCTGACTGCCCAGGGCTGCAAAGTGGAGGTGTCTGACCTCTACAAGATGAAGTTTATTGCCGCTGCCACAGAACAGGATGTCACTGGTGAGAGGACAGAGGCTGGTTGTCTTCATTTTATTATGGAGGGAACTTTTCTGGTTCTTCCAAGAGCTTTACTTGGGTTAAAGTACAGGACACTATTGTGTAAATGAAACTGTGGGTGACGACTGTCATGTAACTGATCCTGGGTCTTCTAATGCTCTTGCCCAGGAGAGGTGAAGGACTCGAAGCACTTCCGCTATGCAGAGGAGACGGAGCTGGCCTGGAAGGAGGGAAGGCTCTCTGCTGACATCAGTGAGGAACACCGCAAACTCACCCAGGCTGACCTCGTCATCTTCCAGGTGGAGTTCCCATGGGTTACGTTTAGCCTCCAATCTGGTTGGTCTGGTCAATTGCTTAATTTCTGCCTTGGTTTGGTGAACCGGCTTGGGGTCCTCCTTGGTTCTCCGTTCCTCATGTACAGGTACTGACTTGATTCCTCCTTTTTCTTCAGTTCCCCATGTACTGGTTCTCTTTTCCTGCCATCCTGAAGGGCTGGATTGACCGTGTACTAACGCTGGGATATGCCTTCACGTCAGAGAAGAGGTACAGCCAGGGCATGTTCAAGGTAAAAGCCTCCAGACCTGGTTCAGACCTGTTCCAGACCTAGTTCAGCATTTATGCCGCATTCCTCCTAGTATTGCTGCACATTCTTCTGACCACTACAGATTTCTGCTTTAGTGTTTCCATGGTCTACCTGTTTGAGCAGAAAACAAGGGCTATTACTCTAGCCCCAGTATTGCCAGAAGAGTCTCCACTAATGTATCTCTTTATACCCTCTCCAGGAGAAGAAAGCCGTGCTGGCTTTCACCACGGGGTCTCAGGAATCCATGTTCAGTGCAAATGGCATCAATGGAGACATGAACGTCACCCTGTGGCCACTGCAGGTGGCTCCCTCTAGATGCTCCAGCCTGCATGGCTTTTCTTGGGAGAAATTATTTGTTCAGATTTAATGTAGACTTCCCAGTGACTTAAGCTGTGAACTGAACCATACAGCATCGTACTTGACATCCCGCTCTGTCCTCCCTCTCTCCCTCCTCCCTCTTTGTCCTCCCTCTCTCCCTCCTCCCTCTTTGTCCTCCCTCTCTCCCTCCTCTCTCTCTGTCCTCCCTCTTCCCTCTCTCTGTCCTCCCTCTTCCCTCTCTGTCCTCCCTCTTCCCTCTCTGTCCTCCCTCTCTCTGTCCTCCCTCTCTGTCCTCCCTCTCTGTCCTCCCTCTCTGTCCTCCCTCTCTGTCCTCCCTCTCTGTCCTCCCTCTCTCTGTCCTCCCTCCCTCTGTCCTCTGTCCTCCCTCCCTCTGTCCTCTGTCCTCCCTCCCTCTGTCCGCTGTCCTCCCTCCCTCTGTCCTCCCTCCCTCCCTCTGTCCTCCGTCCTCCCTGCTCCCTCCCTCTGTCCTCCGTCCTCCCTCCTCCGTCCTCCCTGCTCCCTCCCTCTGTCCTCCCTCCCTCTCTCTTTCTGTCCTCCCTCCCTCTCTCTTTCTGTCCTCCCTCCCTCTCTCTTTCTGTCCTCCCTCCCTCTCTCTCTCTGTCCTCCCTCCCTCTCTCTCTCTGTCCTCCCTCCCTCTCTCTCTCTGTCCTCCCTCCCTCCCTCTCTCTGTCCTCCCTCCCTCTCTCTGTCCTCCCTCCCTCTCTCTCTCTCTGTCCTCCCTCCCTCTCTCTCTTTCTGTCCTCCCTCCCTCTCTCTCTCTCTCTCTGTCCTCCCTCCCTCTCTCTCTTTCTGTCCTCTCTCTCTCTGTCCTCCCTCTCTCTCTCTCTCTGTCCTCCCTCTCTCTCTCTCTCTGTCCTCCCTCCCTCTCTCTCTCTCTGTCCTCCCTCCCTCTCTCTCTCTCTGTCCTCCCTCCCTCTCTCTCTCTCTGTCCTCCCTCTCTCTCTCTCTCTCTCTGTCCTCCCTCCCTCTCTCTCTCTCTGTCCTCCCTCCCTCCCTCTCTCTCTGTCCTCCCTCCCTCCCTCTCTCTCTGTCCTCCCTCCCTCCCTCTCTCTCTCTCTCTGTCCTCCCTCCTCCCTCTCTCCGTCCTCCCTCCTCCCTCTGTAGAACGGTATCCTGTACTACTGCGGTTTCCAGGTCCTGGCCCCTCAGATCTTCTGGGCTCCGTCTCACGCTGTCCCCGAGGTGTGCGCCACCATGCTGGAGGGCTGGCGCGCGCGCCTGCAGGGGCTGCTGGGAGAAACGCCGCTATCCTTCGAACCTTTGGACAGCTTCGATGGCAAGAGCGGCTTCCAGCTCAAACCGGAGGTCCAGAAGAAGCAGGAAGCTCACAAGTACGGCCTGACGATCGGAACCCACATGGGCAAGCCCCTCCCTCCCAACAACCAGAGGCTGGCTGGGGTGTGAGGGCTGCCATTGCTGGTTTCTTGCTTTTATTGCATTTCAGTAATAAAATATTGGAAGAATCTCTCCCAAAATGCAAGCATTTCTTTGGTTGATGTCTTGTCTACTGGCTACATATGTGCAGTGGTAACTTTTGGATTGAGTCTTTCAACCCCCCCCCCCCCCCCTCCCTTTCTTGTATGAACATCTGTTTGACATGTGACACCTCGTCCAGGAAGGCACACAAACCTACAGTATCCCACGCAGCTCATGAAAATCACCCAGCCATAAGGCTGCTGTGAAGCCTTCAAGGATACGGAATGACTGCTCTATAAATTCCTTACTGGATGGAACAATAAAAGCTTGGTTAAAACGGTTAAGTTGTCTGGGCTTTGTTTGAGAGAACTTTGGTATTCGCATGGATTCCACGGTGCCTGTGAAGTTGAGGCCTGTTTCTATTGGAGCATGTAGTCTTGATGCATGTTGTCCAAGAAGTGCCTTCTATTTAACTCGTTGTGGGGTCTTCTGCCTTGAACGAAAATGTCCCAGACGCATGCAGATCCTCCCTGTTGGTCCCACATACCATCTGGCTCTGGGTAGTTCCAAGTGTGTCTCTGCCGTCGGCACAGACATGCAGGCGACGACTATGGAGCCCCCTGCTGTGCAGATTGGGCCATTCATAACCTGAAGTGGCTTCAGACCTGGATGCTCTCCCAGAGAAGAGGCTTTTGTTTGGATGGGCAGGAAGTGAGGCCCCACTCCAGCCTCTCCATCCCCTCTGTGCAGAGCAGAGGAAACTGCTATGAGCTTAGATCGTAGACAGACGTATGCACACAATCACAGCAGCGGAAACGTAGTACCCACAAGATAACGTCCCTCAGGGTCAATGTGAGGTTGACAAGTGCTGTGTTCAAATTCACATTTCATTCTTGGCACTATATGCCATTGGCTTCCGTTTCTTCCCCCTTCGTGGGTATCCTAGCTAAACTCTTTCAACGATCCAGAACAGTTTGAGCCCGAGGGGGCGGGATAAACCTGAACATTCCCAAGTGACCCAGTGGTTGCGGGGAATTTTTGGTGTGTAACAGGGCCTCTCTCGGTTCTACGCCTCCCGCGTGGCCTTGGGGGGGGGGGGGGGGGCTGAACACGCACCCCTAGCCACACGACCATCCGCGGTTCACTGGCAGATGAAGACAAGACGGTTAAATCCTCTGGGGTCGCAGTTACAGCAGGCCGTTCCAGAAGTATAGAGCATTTGAGCTGAGTGATCAAGGGGGTCATATTTATGGTGTTTTGTTGTGCATTTCTGTATCTCTAGCGCCTTACAGTCTGAGCCATGGATTCCAATATCGATGTCAGTCTCTAAGTCGAGGATATGGATCTACTGTGTGCGGTGGCTGGAGGGTCAGTGGGACTTGTGATTGATGCCACATGGTGCGTATTTGTTTGTGTGTGTGTGTTTGCGTGAGTGTGTGTGTGTGTGTGTGTGTGTGTGTTTGCCTGTGTGTGTGTGCTATCCTAGTCTCCGATCCTGTGCCTATCCTACTTTCCCATTGTCCTGTCCAGTTCTCTCACAGTGGCTGCTGGGAAGGCTATTCTCCAGCCAGTCAATTGCAGGAAGTTGGCACTCTTTTTTCCCAGGCCAGGAGCAGAAAAACTCTCAGGAAGACCGGCTCTGCTTCTCTCACACCCCCAATAGAGCCAGTTCAGAAATACGTTGCTAAATTAGCCTTCGGAGACAGAGCCAGAGAGACAGGTGTGCCATGAAGTGCAGACTCTGCCGCAGGGAAGTTTGTATTCACGAAAACGTCTTTATGAGAGATGGGACATCTAAAAGAGCAGCATCCACGACTACAAGCTTAAAATCTTCAAATAGCTACTAGTATAAGCATAGCATAATGCATTAGTGGAGAGGTGTATCTGTTTATTAGATAAAATAGCTATTTTTCCCTTGGCTGTCTGGTGTTTCGACAGGCTAGTAAATTAGTGTGTGTTTGGACCAGACGTGATAGGGTCAACGACAGGTCAGTCATTAAAATGAGGACCCACAGCAGGGTACCATCAGAGAGCAGGAGAGAGGCGGGGCTGGGATTGAGACATTGAAAGATAATAGGTAGATAAAGAGTGAGAGAGAGAAAGAGTGAGAGAAAGAGAGAGGGAAAGTGTGAGAGAGAGGGAGAAAGTGGGTGTGTGTGAGAGAGAGAAAAAGATAGAACGAGAGAGATTGGGGGTTAAGGGGTGAAGACTGAGGGAGATTAATAGCAGCCATGTGCTATCATTTCCCTCTGTCAGGGGCTACATTAAAATACAATCAATTATCTCTGAAAGCAAAACACAGGGGCCCAAATGTGTGTGTGGGGGAGAGTCTAAGTGTGTGTGTGTGTGTGTTGGGATAGAATAGAAAGCAGTACTATTGAGATTGACAGGCAGGAAAAAGTCTAGAATCAAACTAAAACGTATACCTTCCTTCTTACCCATGAATGCCTTGCCTCTTAACCCCCCCCAAACCTACAGTAAACTCTCACAGTACGTGCAGTGTGTGTTCCCCACCATTACACAACACTGGAATGCTCTCTCTCTCACACACGCACACACACAAGCTTGCACACACACACACACACACACACACACACACACACACACACACACACACACACAGGTTTCCATGATGTCTGAGCTCTCAGTCCTGCTCACATTGGGTTCCTGGTCGGTCAGATGAAGGGTCACAGTATAGACCGCAGGGCTCGGGGGGAACTCCTTATAGGAACATAAACCCAGGACTGTCTGTCCTTAACGTATGGAAGTGATTTGACTTCAGGTGCCAACCTGCCTGTGGTGCATGGAGCACACACACACACACACACACACACACACACACACACACACACACACACACACACACACACACACACACACACACACACACACACACACACACACACTTATGCAATGCACTGCGCTTGGCACTCAGCAAGATACTTTTTTATTAACTCATTTATCTTATGTCACATATTTAGTATGTGTTTGTGTATGTGTGTGTGTATGTGTGTGTGTGTGTGTGTGTGTGTGATTTACAAGGGGAAAGCAGCCACAGAGATGCTGTGGAGTGATGGGCACACACAGATGCATGCACGGGCACACACTCACACTCACACACACACACACACACACTGTGTGTGTGTGTGTGTATGGGGTGTGAAAAGTGCCATTTTATGGGGTGTGAAAAGTGCCCTTTGGTTGCGTGTTCAAGCTTACTTACAACGTGTATGTATGTGTGTGTGTATGTGTGTATGTATATACATACACACACACATACAGACATACACACACGTTCGTGTGAACAAGCAGAGCTCACTGCAAAACATGCGCACATGCGCGGTAGTTCGCTCGCGCTTTAAATGAATGGGGGAGCTCACGTGACCGAATGACTGTTTGCGTTGTGAGTTGTGAGCTCAGTGGCGCGTGTATGTGTGTATGTGTGTGTGTGTGTGTGTATGTATGAGATCGAACATAGCCTACATACATACACACACACACACACACACACACATACACGTTCGTTCCAACCAGCGCAGCTGTATGTGAAACTGCTTGCGCATACAAACGCGGCAGCCACCGCACTTCCGCGTGACGTCACCGAATGCTCTGCCGCTGTTTAGAGAAAAGCGTGTATGTGTGTATGTATGTATGTGTGTGTGTGTGTGTGTGTGTGTGTGTGTGTGTGTGTGTGTGTGTGTGTATGTATGTCTGTGTGTGTGTGTGTGTGTCTGTTTCGACTCGCTTAATGAAGGACTTCGATACATCGCTTCAGAGAATGAAGACGACTATGGTAAATATAGCACTAAAAATATTAATATCTGCGTGGTTAGATGACAAGACCATGCTTTGTGGGTAGATCGTATGCCAAATCAATTTGTTTTTTTGTTTAGATGGGGGAGAGCCGGGTCAAAAGTCGCGCAGGACAAAAGTCGCGTTCCCATTTTCTCCAGAATGACTGGACCTGCAAATATGTGGTTATACTTGCCTGCACATATTACCGTGTAGGAGCTCCCTTCAAATTTTGGGCGCGATCGCAGCATATTTGACAGAGATATCGATGGAAAACCACTTTTGCCCCATATAAGTAAAATCATGGTCTCATAAGCATTTTTCGATTTTAAATTTGTGTACACTTGTTTTAGTTTGCAAACATATGCAATTTTCTTAGCATATCTACTGGCTACATGATAACATAGCTTTCAAGTTTCGTTCGAGCAAGTCGTGCCTGCAAGCCAGGGAGAAATGACAGGAGACCGTGGCGGGACAAATGTCGCATCCCGTAGAGGGACAGAAGTCGCATTCTGAAGACTTAGAACCAGAGGGGTGCGCGAGTGACATTTGGGCAGAATGAACAGGTGAAATTAAAGCTCTCGAAGAGATCTTTCTAATGCTATTGGTCAGCTTTGTATGCAGTTTTAATGTGAAAGATACTGTTACGGCTCCACCTCCGCCTGGGCGCTCTCCAGCTCCCAGCAGTTTTAATGTGAAAGATACTGTTACGGCTCCACCTCCGCCTGTGCGCTCTCTAGCTCCCACCACCGTTCCCGCAGCGCGCGCGCCACGGCCTTCCACTTCAGCGCGCGCTCTGCGCGCCCTTCGACGTAATCACCCCGCACACCTGAACACGGTTCCGCTAACGAGCTCCGAGGGCGCGGCTCACCTGCTGCCACTACTCATCTAATCACCTCCCCTATAAGAACCCGGTCTTCCCAACGTTCTTCTCTAAGATTCGTTATGATTCCGGTTTGTTTGCTGCTCTTTTCCTGGACTGACACACGGCTTCCCCGACCCATTCTCCCCGGACCTCGACCACGGATTGGATTACGTTTTCTGGACATTGTTTGTTGATAGATTGACCCCTACCTGAACTTGACTACCCTTTGCCTTGCCTTCTGTACCTCCGCTTTGTATTAAACCGCCCTCTGGGCTTGGAACTGTCCGTCTGTGTCCGTGCGTTTGGGTCAGCTAGCCAACCAGCCCCCTTACAGATACATCTTAAATGCAGTCAAGACAAATTATTTTGCCTCTTAACTTTTGTCAAACCCCCTGGTTCAAGTCAATTGGATTATATAGGCTACTTTCGTTTACAATGACGTAACCTTATAAACACATAGCTTAACCCATAGGCCTACATAAACACAATAGCCTAAAACCATGTTTATTTAGGCCTACAATGTATTTTCTTTCATTGACAGCATGCCAAGAGTTAGGGTGAGGAAAACGACGCGCGGTCTCTTCAGCCCTGAGACCATCAGGCAGACAGCTCAGGAGGTCGTTGAAGGCTATATATTATTATGATATGTCTAATAATACATTCGTTTTGTGTTTGTCCCCACGCAGAGCAAATTATTTTGTTTACAACTATTTTGTTACCAAGGTGATTTGCTACCTAAATGATTGGTTTGAAGTGGTTCTCACGCGACTTCCTCGCGACCTAGCGAAACAATCATGATTTTATGACAAATCTGCAATAAACTAAAATGGGCAGGAAGAAATGCACAGCGAAACTAGAGAGAGAGAGAGAGAGAAATGTTCTTATGGAATGAATGAATTTATTTTTTAATGAAAGGATGAAAGAGCCGCAAGCCAACTTTTTTTTTATCAATGAATGGAGGAGCCGCACATTGACGGGCGTGGAGCCGCGGGTTGGCCACCCCTGCTCTACGGGATGCGACTTCCGCCACGGTCTCCTGTCATTTCTCCCTGGCTTGCAGGCACGACTTGCTCGAACGAAACTTGAAAGCTATGTTATCATGTAGCCAGTAGATATGCTAAGAAAATTGCATATGTTTGCAAACTAAAACAAGTGTACACAAATTTAAAATCGAAAAATGCTTATGAGACCATGATTTTACTTATATGGGGCAAAAGTGGTTTTCCATCGATATCTCTGTCAAATATGCTGCGATCGCGCCCAAAATTTGAAGGGAGCTCCTACACGGTAATATGTGCAGGCAAGTATAACCACATATTTGCAGGTCCAGTCATTCTGGAGAAAATGGGAACGCGACTTTTGTCCTGCGCGACTTTTGACCCGGCTCTCCCCCATCTAAACAAAAAAACAAATTGATTTGGCATACGATCTACCCACAAAGCATGGTCTTGTCATCTAACCACGCAGATATTAATATTTTTAGTGCTATATTTACCATAGTCGTCTTCATTCTCTGAAGCGATGTATCGAAGTCCTTCATTAAGCGAGTCGAAACAGACACACACACACACACACAGACATACATACACACACACACACACACACACACACACACACACACACACACACACACACACACACACATACATACACACATACACGCTTTTCTCTAAACAGCGGCAGAGCATTCGGTGACGTCACGCGGAAGTGCGGTGGCTGCCGCGTTTGTATGCGCAAGCAGTTTCACATACAGCTGCGCTGGTTGGAACGAACGTGTATGTGTGTGTGTGTGTGTGTGTGTATGTATGTAGGCTATGTTCGATCTCATACATACACACACACACACACACATACACACATACACGCGCCACTGAGCTCACAACTCACAACGCAAACAGTCATTCGGTCACGTGAGCTCCCCCATTCATTTAAAGCGCGAGCGAACTACCGCGCATGTGCGCATGTTTTGCAGTGAGCTCTGCTTGTTCACACGAACGTGTGTGTATGTCTGTATGTGTGTGTGTATGTATATACATACACACATACACACACACATACATACACGTTGTAAGTAAGCTTGAACACGCAACCAAAGGGCACTTTTCACACCCCATACCATTTTGGTTGCTTGTTCAAAGCTTACTTACAACGTGTATGTATGTATGTGTGTATGTGTGTATGTATATACATACACACACACATACATACATACACACACGTTCGCGTTAACCAGCACAGCTCACTACAAAACATGCGCACATGCGCGGTAGTTCGATCGCGCTTTAAGTGAATGGGGGAGCTCACGTGACCGAATGACTGTTTGCGTTGTGAGTTGTGAGCTCAGTGGTGCGTGTATGTATGTATGTGTGTCTGTGTGTCTGTCACGTGTACCACGAAGGGTTGCTTGTTCACACATTACAAGACCATGTGTGTATGTGTGTGTGTGTATGTGTGTATGTATGAGATCGAACATAGCCTACATACATACACACACTCATACATACATACACGTTCGCTCCAACCAGCGCAGCTGTATGTGAAACTGCTTGCGCAAGCGCGGTAGCCACCGTACTTCCGCGTGACGTCACCGAATGTGTTGCTGCTGTTTTCACTCCTGAGAAGTGCGTGTATGTATGTGTGTGTGTGTGTGTGTCTATGTTTCGACTCGCTTAATGAATGACTTTGATACATCGCTTCAGAGAATGAAGACGACTATGGTAAATATAGCACTAAAAATATTAATATCTGCGTGGTTAGATGACAAGACCATGCTTTGTGGGTAGATCGTATGCCAAATCAATTTGTTTTTTTGTTTAGATGTATCGGCTTTTACTGCAAGCTAGCTAGCTTCCCAGCTAACGTTACATCATTGCCTAGGCTAGCGAAGTGTCTACCAAGAGTGTGGGTAGCGTTAGATGGTCACGTTATGCGAATTCAACTCGGTATATTATGTACCTGTATCTAGCTAGCTCCATTACTTTACAGTTTGGCTAGAGAAGCCATCTATCAGGCTCTGATAATCACACATTATCCAAGCTGTGTTGTTTATTGCGATGGACTTGGATACATAATTGTGTTTTTCTGGCAAACCAGTCGTTGAAATGCTACAGTGTGATCATGGGTACCTTCCTTCATTACTAAGCGTTATTATACTATGTGACATAGTGTTAATATGTCTTTGACATAAACAAATGATAAGAAATGACATGTTCTACAATCTCTACTATTGCAATGCATCAGTCTGTGTAAAGCTGGCTTATGGTGTCGAGGTCCTGGCTACTAGCTGCCTATCGCCTCCCTCGGTCCTCACTCCAGCTCAGCTCCTCCCAGCAGGTAGAGCTGGACGTTCATCTGGCAACTCGGGACAACTCCACGACAGAAAACAAACTGCAATTCTCCTTCCTCCTCTGGGCTTGTTCCCTTAGGGGCATCACTTCTCCGACGCTGCAGCTGGATAGTACTTCCCTGAGCCATGACCATGAGGTTGTTGGAGTCAAATCTGAAGGCTGGTACACAGTCCATCTATAACATCAAAAACAATCTGTAGTTGGACCCAACAAGCACTGTGATAATAGCACCCCAAGTCATTACTGCAGAGCGTTCATGCACATGTATATGGCTAATGTAAATGTAAAATAATGTAATGTAAATGGGAGATAGTTACAAAACCTCTACTCTCGAATACAGCATATGGAAAATAATAATGTACCTCCATATTGCAATAGACACTTTATAACATTTGCAAACCATTAAGGCTAGAGGGAATAACGCGCTCCTCTCTGATCACAGGCATACACTATAACATTAATAATGGAGGCTGGTGCTGAATGAGTAACGTTACTGCACAGGGAATACAGTTGTGACGTGATTTTAAGCAAACTTGGCAGGCCTGAGTTTGACCGCGTTCAATACACCGGTCTTCTCTAGCCAAACTGTAAAGTAATGGAGCTAGCTAGATACAGGTACATAATATACCGAGTTGAATTCGCATAACGTGACCATCTAACCCTACCCACACTCTTGGTAGACACTTCGCTAGCCTAGGCAATGATGTAACGTTAGCTGGGCAGCTAGCTAGCTTGCAGTAAAAGCCGATACATCTAAACAAAAAAACTAATTGATTTGGCATACGATCTACCCACAAAGCATGGTCTTGTCATCTAACCACGCAGATATTAAGATTTTAAGTGCTATATTTACCATAGTCGTCTTCATTCTTTGAAGCGATGTATCGAAGTCATTCATTAAGCGAGTCGAAACATAGACACACACACACACATACATACATACACGCACTTCTCAGGAGTGAAAACAGCAGCAACACATTCGGTGACGTCACGCGGAAGTACGGTGGCTACCGCGCTTGCGCAAGCAGTTTCACATACAGCTGCGCTGGTTGGAGCGAACGTGTATGTATGTATGTATGTATGTGTGTGTGTATGTATGTAGGCTATGTTCGATCTCATACATACACACATACACACACACACACACACATACACACATGGTCTTGTAATGTGTGAACAAGCAACCCTCGTGGTACACGTGACAGACACACAGACACACATACATACAAACACGCACCACTGAGCTCACAACTCACAACGCAAACAGCCATTCGGTCACGTGAGCTCCCCCATCGACTTAAAGCGCGATCGAACTACCGCGCATGTGCGCATGTTTTGTAGTGAGCTGTGCTGGTTAACGCGAACGTGTGTGTATGTATGTATGTGTGTGTGTATGTATATACATACACACATACACACATACATACATACACGTTGTAAGTAAGCTTTGAACAAGCAACCAAAATGGCACTTTTCACACCCCATATGTGTGTGTCTGTGTGTGTGTGTGTGTGTGTGTGTGTGTGTGTGTGAGAGTGTGTGTGTGTGTGTGTGTGTGTGTGTGTGTGTGTGTGTGTGTGTGTGTGTGTGTGTGTGTGTAGAGGTAGAAATCCTGATTTCAAAGACCTGGAACAGTGGAAAATAACCTTCAGGGTTAAAACATACAGTAACAACAAACACCAGCTACTTCCTTCCTCTCTTCCCTCCAAAAAACACTGTGTCTTTCATCCCTCTGCTTCTTCCTCCTCTCGTCTTTCCTTGTTCCTTTGTGAAAATCCCTCTCTCTCTCTCCATCGTTCTATATAGAGTGCACAGGAAGCCATTGGAACTGAAAACCCAGGGACTTCCCAAACACCTTTGGCTCATTAGTCTTATGTTCAACATCCTGAACAGTATTTAGTCCTCTAATGGCTCACACATGGTCAGACAAGACTCCTGACCCAGACCCAGACCTGGATATGACCTGACCAGACCCAGACCAGATCTAGACCCAGACCCAGACCCAGACCAGACCCAGAACAGACCAGACCAGACCAGACCAGACCAGACCAGACCAGACCAGACCAGACCCAGACCCAGACCAGGCCAGACCAGACCAGACCAGACCCAGACCGAGACTGGGCCAGACCAGACCAGACCCAGACCAGACCAGACCCAGACCAGACCAGACCAGACCAGACCAGACCAGACCCAGACCAGACCAGACCAGACCAGACCAGACCAGACCAGACCAGACCAGACCAGACCAGACCCTTGGCCAGACCCAGACCCAGACTCTTGACCCAGAGTCCAGGCAGGTATTCTTACTGGCAGGATTCTGTCTGACAAAGCCCAGAAGCTGATGAGAAAGGCTGACAGGGCCCAGCAGAGGCCTGGTTCTTATAGAGGGGCCAGGGTGTGTGACGGAGGCTGGGATGGGGAGGCTGGGACTGGGAGGCTGAGGTAAGGCCTAGTGTGATGTCGGGAGGCTAAGAGAGGGTGGGGGTGTGAGGCTCTGAAGCCGGGGCTGGTGGAGTCAGGGCAGGGTTTGGACTGACAGGGCTGAGGCCGCAGGCTGCCATTAGGCCCCTCTCTCTCTCTCTCTGTGCCTTGGTCTGCCGTGATGAGGAACAGACCTCTATGTGTTCTGTGTGGTTCTCCACCACAGCCGGAGAGAGAACCACGTACGATACACGGAGAGCACTGCACACGCCCTCCAAACTCTCACTGACTACTCACTGCATTTAATATGAATTCAGTCTCTCTCAAATCAAATCAAATCAAAACAAAACAAATCAAATCAAATCAAATCAAATCAAATCAAATCAAATCAAATCAAATCAAATAAGCTTTATTGGCATGAATGGTATTAAACCGTTGTTGCCAAAGCAGAATAATAATACACAACTAGAAAGTACATTTCCTGGAGAAAATGTGAGGTGGACTAGCTGCTGCAGCTGTATGTAACAGCTACTGCTAGAACTACTATGGACCAGGCAATCTCCATGCACCCACCGGTGAAGACCGTGCGTCTCTAGCCCACTCAGGGGCAGAGTTGTGGGGTCTGTGGCGTGGACAGTGGCATGGTGGTGAGACTCCGCCCCCTCAGGTCAGAGCTGGTCGAGGACAGTGTACCCCTCTCCGGGCCACCTACCTGACTCAACCGGTGAAGACCGTGTGTCTCTAGACCACTCAGGGGCTGAGTTGTGGGGCCTGTGGCGGGGATAGTGGCGTGCTGGTTAGGCCCCGCCCCCTTGGGTCACAGCTAGTCGGGGACAGTACAGTGACCTCTGGGCAATTTCCATGCATCCACCAATGAAGACTGTCTCTAGCCCACTCAGGGGTTTAGTTGTGGGGCCCGTGGCGTGGATAGTGGCGTGGTGGTGAGACTCCACCCCCTCAGGTCAGAGCCAGTCGGGGACAGTGTACCCCTCTCCTTGCACCCACTGGTGAAGACTGTGTCTCTAGCTGAATCAGGGGCTGAGTTGTGGGGTTTGTGGCGTGGTGGTGAGACTCCGCACGCTTGGTTCAGAGCCAGGCGTGAACAGTGTAGGCCGCACCGGGCTATCCACCTGCCTTCACCAGTGAAGACCGTGTGTCTCCAGCCCACTCAAGGGCTGCGTTGTGGTGTCCGTAGCATGTTCAGTGGCGTGGTGGCGAGACTCCGCCCCCTTGAGTCAGAGCCATGGGGGGGATGGATGGAAGAAAGAAAGAAAGGATGGATGGATGGATGATGGATGAAAGAAAGAAAGAAAGAAGGATGGATGGATGGATGAAAGAATGGATGGATGGATGGATGGATGGATGGATGGATGGATGGATGAAAGAAAGAAAGAAAGAAAGAAAGAAAGAAAGAAAGAAAGAAAGAAAGAAAGAAAGAAAGAAAGAAAGAAAGAAAGAAAGAAAGAAAGAAGGATGGAAGGAAGGAATGAAGGATGGAAGGAAGGAAGGAAGGAAGGAAGGAAGGAAGGAAAGAAGGAAGGATGGAAGGAAGGAAGGAAGGAAAAAAGGAAGGAAGGAAGGAAAGAAGGAAGGATGGGAGGAAGGAAGGATGGAAGGAAGGAAAGGAAGAAAGGAAGGAAGGAAGGATGGAAGGAAGGAAGGAAGGAAGGAAGGAAGGATGGAAGGAAGGATGGAAGGATGGATGGAAGGAAGGAAAGAAAGAAAGGAAGGAAAGAAGGATGGAAGGATGGATGGAAGGAAGGAAAGGAAGGAAAGAAGGAAGGAAGGAAGGAAAGAAGGAAGCAAGGAAGGAAGGATGGAAGGAAGGAAGGAAAGAAAGAAAGAAAGAAAGAAAGAAAGAAAGAAAGAAAGAAAGAAAGAAAGAAAGAAAGGAAGGAAGGAAGGAAGGAAAGATGGATGGAAGGAAGGAAGGAAAGAAGGAAGGAATGAATGAATATGAATGCTACCACAGTAGTCATAAAAGGGTGCCTGTACAGAGAGCCTGCACGTGTCCCCAAATTCAAATCCCAACTGACACTGTGAGCATCCTCGCATTCACTTCAATGGAAAGGCATGTTGGCTTCAGACAGCTCTCTCTCAAAAAGTATAAAGGTCACAGCCTAGATATTGACACTGTAGGAATTCTGAGAAAATGCTGAACATTTTAGGCTTTGATATGTCCGTGTAGCTTAAAAACTGTAGGCATGGCGACGAGTTAGAAAAAGGGTAAAAATGCTAAATTAGCAGCTCAAAAGGTAGAGCATGGGCCCATATGTTTCAATGGAGAGCGCAGTTGCCAAACAAATCGTCATACAGCGAAAACTATAAGTCACACGGCTTAGATACTTACATTGTACAAATCAGCACAGTTATGGGAACTTTTCGATATATAATATGTGTATGAGATGTTAAAACTGTAGGCATAGCGACAAGTTAGAAAAAGAGTAAAAATGCAAAATTAGCAGCTCAAAAGCTAGAGTGCGTTGCCATACGTTTCAATGAGGAGCGCAGTTGCCGAACAAATCGTCATACAGCGAAAACTATAAGTCACACTGCTTAGATATTTACATTGTACGAATCAGCACAGTTGTGTGAACATTTTGATGTCTAATATGTGTGTGAGCTTTCAAAACTGTAGGAGTGCCAGCAGTTTACAAAATGTGTGAATATTTTCAAAGCAACTGCTGCCACCACTCTAAAAACATAAAGTTTCTGAACATTCCAAAAGCAGTTTCAAGCAGTTTCAATGGGACAAAAAATAGTTTAAAAAGTTAAATTTCTTAAAAACTATAACAAATATCAAAAATCTGAATGGATCCGTTCAAGAGCTAAACATTATGAACAGTTTGAATGAAGTTTCTACTTCAAAAAAGTGGGGAGAATAATAAGAAAGAAAGAAAGAAAGAAAGAAAGAAAGAAAGAAAGAAAGAAAGAAAGAAAGAAAGAAAGAAAGAAAGAGTGGGAATATCACAAGTTGGGCTAGCTTCTGCAAGCTAGCCCACCTAATTATGTACATATACATACATATGACATACACATATACACATTCATTACATAAAATTTGTTACATTTGCCAATGCAATCCAATGGAGTATTAACCGGAGAGATATGATATATACATTAAAATAATAAAATAAATAAATATACACACACACACATATATATATATATATATATATATATATACACACACATACACACATACATGTATATAAATATATAGATACAAAATAATATAATCAGATTATGTAATATATTAATTAACATTCATGTTTTTCTCTAATATCATGGCAGAGTGTTATATATTGTGCAGCTAAATGTGTGAATCTTCTCCTAGACAGAGTTTCAAAAGTTCATCACATCACGTTTTCCTCTGATATAATGAGTCTGCTGCTGTAACCTGTTGTAGGAAGGCCTCTCTGACAGGCAGGTATAGGGGGCAGAAGAGGAGAAAATGGACCTCTGTTTCTATTTCCCCTGAAGAACAGTGTTTGCAGATTCTCAGTTCTCTGGGTTTCCTCTCTCTCTCACTCTCTCTCTCTCACTCTCTCTCTCTCACTCTCTCTCCCTCTCTCTCCCTCTCATACAGAAGTATAAAGTATAAACACCAGACATCCTATATCCACAATGTATTCAGTGAGTGGTGAATACTGGATGTAGGCTGATCCACAGCGCTATCAGAGGGGAACCCTGGTAATGACTGAGGCCTTGTCCACACACCAGGTTTTTTCCTCCTTCATCCTTAAAAAAAATCTCTGTCCACATGAAAATGCAAAAACACGCTGCCTAGGCTGTCGCTGGCTCATTCTGTTCGATGGCGCCATGATAATGAGGCTATAAAGCTTTCAAGAGGACGACAAATAGGTCACTTACTGTCACATTCACTTTCAGACTTCTGCTCCACTCCAACATTGATTTATAGCCCTTTATTCGCCAGGAGAAAACACAAGAGGAACAGCAGGAGTTGTGTGGTTGAGTCCACACGGTTCTCATTACATTTTATGTAAAAAGAAGGTGACAGCGACATAAGAATAAGCCAAAAACGTTTTTCCTGCCCACACGACAACACTGTGAAAGTGGAGTTTATAAAAATGTTCACCCTGGACAGAGTTTTCAGAAATGGACCTAGAACGCCGTTTGTATATTGATGGAAGGCCAAACCGAGTGGAGTTTCAAAAACACCTGTGTTCGTGTGGACAGGACCTGAGACTAAAGGGATGATGGGAGACACAAAGAGACTGTGAGATGAAGGATGGACGAATGGCAGAGTGTTAGCTTTCCTACTACTACTACTACTACTACTACTGTACTACTACTACTACTACTACTACTACTACTACTACTACTACTACTACCACTACTACTACTACTACTACTACCTCACCAGGACTACTACTACTACTACTACCTCACCAGGACTACTACTACTACTACTACCTCACCAGGACTACTACTACTACTACTACTACTACCTCACCAGGACTACTACTACTACCTCACCAGGACTACTACTACTACTACTACCTCACCAGGACTACTACTACTACTACTACTACTACTACTACCTCACCAGGACTACTACTACTACTACCTCACCAGGACTACTACTACTACTACTACTACTACTGCTACCTCACCAGGACTACTACTACTACTACTACTACTACTGCCTCACCAGGACTACTACTACTTCTACTACCTCACCAGGACTACTACTACTATGACTACTACTACTACTACTACTACCTCACCAGGACTACTACTACTACTACTACTACTACTACTACTTCACCAGGACTACTACTACTACCTCACCAGGACTACTACTACTACTACTACTACTACTACCTCACCAGGACTACTACTACTACTACTACCTCACCAGGACTACTACTACTACTACCTCACCAGGACTACTACTACCACTACTACTACTACTACTACTACTACTACCTCACCAGGACTACTACTACTACTACTACTACTACCCTACCAGGACTACTACTACTACTACTACTACTACTACCTCACCAGGACTACTACTACTACTACTACCTCACCAGGACTACTACTACTACTACTACTACTACTACTACCTCACCAGGACTACTACTACTACTACTACTACTACTACTACTACTACTACTACCTCACCAGGACTACTACTACTACTACCTCACCAGGACTACTACTACTACTACTACTGCTACCTCACCAGGACTACTACTACTACTACTACTACTACTGCCTCACCAGGACTACTACTACTTCTACTACCTCACCAGGACTACTACTACTATGACTACTACTACTACTACTACTACTACTACTACCTCACCAGGACTACTACTACTACTACTACTACTACTACTACTACTACTACTACTACTACTACTTCACCAGGACTACTACTACTACTACTACTATCTCACCAGGACTACTACTACTACCTCACCAGGACTACTACTACTACTACTACTACCTCACCAGGACTACTACTACTACTACTACTACTACCTCACCAGGACTACTACTACTACTACCTCACCAGGACTACTACTACCACCACTACTACTACTACTACTACTACTACTACCTCACCAGGACTACTACTACTACTACTACCCTACCAGGACTACTACTACTACTACTACTACTACTACCTCACCAGGACTACTACTACTACTACCTCACCAGGACTACTACTACTACTACCTCACCAGGACTACTACTACTACTACTACCTCACCAGGACTACTACTGCTACTACTACTACCTCACCAGGACTACTACTACTACTACTACTACCTCACCAGGACTACTACTACTACTACTACTACTACTACTACTACTACCTCACCAGGACTACTACTACTACTACTACTACTTAACCAGGACTACTACTACTACTACTACTACTACTACCTCACCAGGACTACTACTACTACTACTACTACCTCACCAGGACTACTACTACTACTACTACTACTACTACCTCACCAGGACTACTACTACTACTACTACTACTACCTCACCAGGACTACTACTACTACTACTACTACCTCACCAGGACTACTACTACTACTCTACTACCTTACCAGGACTACTACTACTACTACTACTTCACCAGGACTACTACTACTACTACTACTACTACCTCACCAGGAACTCCAGGGCTCAGCTCCAGATGTCAGCGTCTACATGGGTTGCCACATCCTGGCCATAACCCCCCCCCCCCCTGTGGCGCCACGTTCCCTGGTGTGGTGTGCCACTGGAGGGCCGACCACCAATGGGAAACACCTGGAGAGAGGTAGAGAAGCAGCCAGCGGTAACTTTCCCTTGCTTGACGTCACCCTGGCAACAGAGATCCAGCACGCTTCGCCATTTAAGGATTAGGCTTACAGAAGGGTTCCATAAACTTTTTTTTTTCCTTTTGTCACAACAGAACTCTGAAAACTGAAAAGGCCTTTGAGAAACCTTTTTTTAATTCCTAGTGGAACCTTTTATTGTTAGATAATGCTTTGTTTAATGAAATGGTTCTACCTGAAAGCAGGTTCAAACGGAGGCAACCCACAAAGCCCTTTATGGCCTTGATTTTTCTAGCGTTCTCTGTCTCTCTACCATAGAGACGTACCCCCTCTTTCTTGTCCTGGGCGTGTACTGTATACGTTTCTATAGATTTATGTTTACTCTCTCAGTTGCTCCGATTGGGCCCTTTTAATCCTCATAGTCTATTACAGTTTCTGGTGTTTGTTCCCGTTCGTCCGATGTTTACGTCTCCTGCTGCAGAGCCGAGCGTCTCTATGTCGCTGATGGACTCTCAACCCTCATCAGTCATCGGCCCATCTGACTTCACCGCTCTTCAACTCTGACCCTTTCTGCTGCATAATAGCGAGGCCCCTGTGAGAAACTGATTTGAATATTACGGGGCATCTAAGATGGCGGCACATTCCGTCAGGGTCTCCAAAAGGTGAGCCGGCTCATTCTTCAAGCCCTGTTTGACAGACAGCACAACAGAATTAGAAACAAGGTGTCTTGTGAAGGTCGCGCCCAGGTGAAGCTCAAGGCAGAGCTCGCTGTCTTCGGTTACGCTACGCTGCGTTGACTGACAGATCCACAACACCCTCTAGGCTGGAATGAGCTACGGTCAAGCAAGCAGAACATGAGGGCTCTGACTGACTGACAGAGATGCAGACAAAAAGACAGAAAGAAATGGAGAGTGATAGATAAGAGAGAGAGAGAGAGAGAGAGAGAGAGAGAGAGAGAGAGTAACTGAGAGTGGTTACCGGAGAAGAGAAAGTATTTCACACCTGCATACCTCTTCAACAAAGCGGCTTGGTAAACTCTGGCCTCTCCTGCCTGTTTGACATGTAGCATGTTATCAGGTTTCAACTGCAGTCCATTTAGCGTGTGCTGCGAGGGACACTCGGTGTGTGTGTGTGTGTGTGTGTGTGTGTGTGTGTGTGTGTGTGTGTGTGTGTGTGTGTGTGTGTGAGCGTGTGTGGAATGTCTCATTAATGTGGTACATGAATGGAACACAATTTGGCTGCCTGATGCACACACACACACACACACACACACACACACACACACACACACACACACACACACACCTGCACAAACACGACCAGGGACAAAACATCCAAACATGGGATCAGGTTTCAGCCTGCACATGTAAAATAACAACAAAAACACTTAACACCTCCCCATTAAACACACACACACACACACACAAAGCACAAGGGGCTTTCCGCCGCCTAAAGAATCAGAATTTCTATAACATCTTGCATATCATGAACACAGAAACCCCGTGATTATGTCGTCTTAAGTGAAGAGAGGGAAGACAGTTACAGATGCATGATGTGGTTGGAGGCATAGAGAGAAAGAGGAAGGGAGGGAAAGAGGTGAGGAGGAGGGATAGAGAGAAAGAGAGTTGAGGAGGTGAGGAGGAGGGATAGAGAGAATAACGCTCCAGGTTTGTGGAGGATAAGGCTAGTGTGGGTTGAGTGGGAGTTGAGAATGTGAAGAGTACGAGGTTGAAAGGTGAGAGCAAGAGAGAACAGATCTGCTGGGTGAAATACAGCCGGGTTCAAAAACAGCAGCAGGACCTGTGAGCAGTTGTGACAGGAAGAGGACGTACCCACCGTAAAGACTGTCAGTCATCTGCACTGTACTGATCTCTGTACATAGATACACTATACAAACAGAACAGAAACCTTTAAATACAAATGATTTAAAAAAATATATATATATAAATAAATAAATAAAAAATAAGATAAAACAAGTGTTTTGCAGTAATAAAACAATGTTTACACAGTTCTCCCTTCTCTGTATTTATATTTTTAACATTGTGGCACATAGCTCAGGAGGTAGAGCGGCCGGCTGGGGATCAGAAGGTCGCTGGTTCGATCCCAGCTCCCGACAGTGTGCCGAAGTGTCCATGAGCAAGACACTGAACCCCAAAATCTCAGGTCTCTCAGGGGTTTCTGTGCAGAGTTTGCATGTTCTCCCCGTGTTTGCAAGGGTTTCCTCCCAAAGAACCCAATATGGAAAACATGCAGAAGAATAGATGCTCTTCAGTCTGGTCCTGAGCACTCGGACTTGGTCCCCGGGTGCCACTCATGAGGCTTCCCACTGCTCCAGGCTGGCCTTGGAGGAGGACAGCTTGGATGGGAAAATACAGAAGAAGAATTCCACCGACGACCCCGAAGGCGTGTGTGTTTCTGCTCACCTGTGTGTACTGTTTCTGTCACCTTGTGGTGGTTTAATGACACCCTCGGTTCCTGTAATTATAGTTCTGTTTTGTGCAAGTTATCTTCACTCATCGGTGTGTATATATATATACACAGAGCTCTGTTTACACATCTCCTTATTTTTGTATATATTTAACTGTACTTATATTTTTTGTTTAGCTTCACACTTGGTTTGGCAATGTAAACATATGTTCCCCATGCCAATAAAGCCCTTTGAATTGAATTGAATTTAATTTAATTTAATTGAGAGAGAGGGAGATAGATAGGGAGAGTGAGCGAGAGAGAGAAAGACAGACAGAGAGAGAGAGAGATTGAGAGAGAGAGGAGGCGGGGGGTAAAGTTAGGAGGTTAAAAAACGGCATTAGTGAACAGAGAGCGTGGGTTTGAGGAGGAATCCTGTGAATAGAGATTAGCACCAAAATAGAGCCCCCCCTCCTCGACCCCCCGCTGGGGCATGGGGAGGCGACGGTGGCCTGCTGGAGAGGGTCATGATAGGACACGAGAAGAGCTCTCTCTCTCTCTACCTCTTTCCCGAAAATACCTCTTCTCTCTCACTCTCACTTCCTCTATCTCCCCCTCCCTCCCTCTCTCCATCCCTCTGCTCTCACAATCTGTTCATCTCGGAGTTTATCCTACTGTGGATGGGAACCATGTGTGCGTGGACCCGCGGTGGTGGGATAGAGACGGTGTCAGAGCAGCCCACCCCGGACCCTGATGACGAGCCCGGGGATGAGACCGGCTCTGTGTGTTTTAAGACTGTCCAAATAAACCGGGCTCAAATAGAACGTCTCGTCTGAGAACCCAAACAGACACAATAACACAGTGTAAATAAATTTTTCCAGCCTGTAGAAGCCAACTGAAACATTTGGGGTGACGGAGAGAGACATTACACCAAGTTTTCCTTCTTATATCCTCTCTCTCTCTGTCTCTCTCTCTCTCTTTCTCTCATATACGCACACCCTCTGCCTTTCGCTGCCTTTCTCTCTCTTTATCTTTCACACACACACGCCTACAATCTATCTTTCTCATACCCATACCCACCCACCCAGCCCCACACTCACACGCACACACACACACACACACACACACACACACACACACACACACACACACACACACGCCTACAATCTATCTTTCTCATACCCATACCCACCCACCCAACCCCACACTCACACACACACACACACACACACACACACACACACACACACACACACACACACACACACACACACACACACACACAAACTACGTACATGGGGGGCCCCTGGAGGAGCCCCTCCTCCATCCTGCCTGTCTGTGGCCGGGGTAGAACAGAGCCCTGGCGGCTGACATCACAGGGCTGGGGGGGCCGGGGGGCCCAATCTGAGCTCACCCCCCCCCCCCGATGCCGGCGCTGATACGCAGCACAATGGCTTCGCGTGCGTAGAGGGAGCCGCTCTTTCAGCCCGAGCGGCCTGGAACAATCGGCAGTCGCCCCACGCTACGCTACGCCGGTCTGCGACGCCAGACCCACTAGCTGATCGGTCACATGACGTAGGGTCCCATCGTGATCGCGAAACTAATTGTTTGTGTCGCTTGCGAGTCCAGTACTGTGAGACTGGGGGGAGGGGTATTCCAAGATTGAATTGAATTGAATTGAGTTTTCACAACCTGCTTTCTGGAATACCACCAGGAATAGAATAGAATAGAAACTTTATTTGCCATGTCTAACAAGAACAGGTACAGGTGCATTGGAATTCTTGTCATCGCTTGTCCGTATAGTATCTTATCAGAGCTAATCAGTTCCTCATTCCAGGTACTCAGCTAGACATTTGAAGGTTCCCAAACTAGCAATTTACTATACTATCCGTCGTGTATCAGTCTATCAGTAAGATGGATGACTGTGTCTGTGTCCATGATGCAGGCAGTGCAATTAAATAACATTCAAGTACAGTCAGTCTCTGTAAATTAGGGTAACTTCAGAGTCCTTTTCGAGTGTAAATAAAGGTTTGAAATTGAAATTGAAGTTGTTGTTGTCTATTGTATAGGCAAGAATAAGTTGTTATTGTCTATTGCATAGGCAAGATATTCAATTGTT
The DNA here is from genome assembly GCF_949987555.1 of Borostomias antarcticus. Taxonomy (NCBI): domain Eukaryota; kingdom Metazoa; phylum Chordata; class Actinopteri; order Stomiiformes; family Stomiidae; genus Borostomias; species Borostomias antarcticus. Next base: position 18,274,231 of record NC_140242.1, read on the forward strand.
CAAGTGTTGTCAGGTGTTGGTTCAATGTATCGAGTGTACGGTAGTGCAGAGTCAGTTGTTGGTGGTGTTTAAAACAGAGCAGCTCAGAGCAGCAGCGTGAGAGGCCAGAGTGCTCTGAGAGCTGCAGCTGCAAGACCAGGTGAGACCTCCATCAACACTTTACACTCCCACAATGCCTTGTGTGGCTTCCAAGAGGATGTGCTCGAACAACACAAACTGTAGCCTAGTGCAGAGTGAGAACACAACAACAACAAAACACCCTGCATCTGTCTTTTTTTCTATTCATGTACAGTAAATACAGTTCATGTTACTGAGCTTCTATCCCACGGCCATCAGATTCATTAACAAGGCTTGTGTCCCCCCACAACGCCCCCCCCCCCCCCAACCCCCTCCCCCCTATATGCCTTGCACCACTTGCACATGACCTCTGATTGTCCCACATACCTCAACGGCACACACACACACACACACATATGCACACACGCACACACACACACACACACACAGTATACATGCAATATCACCCATATATCACACTACACTCACACACACACACTGGACTCTCACCACACTCCATTCTGTATATAGTACGCAAATTGCATTTGTGCCTCACTTTTTTTCTCAACAGTATATTGTAATTTGTATATTGTACTTTTTTTGCACTGTATTTGGTTTGCACTGTTTTTTTGTATTTGCACTGTTTTTGTACTGGATTTGCACTGTCCTGTCTTTGCACTGTCCTGTCCTGTCCCGCCTTAACCCTAGTCAAATTCTACTATGTGAACCATATAGCCTACATGGCAAATAAAACGGATCTTGAATCTTGAGCACTCTACCACAGATGTTCGTTACACAGACCCAACCCAAACCAGCCATCCTGGATGTTTGACAGACAGACATAGGCTACAGACCTCACCCAAACAGTTAAACTGAATATCAGAGCTGCCCCTCCCAAAATAAATCTCACAGATTGGCAGCCCTGCTGCATGAGAATCGGGCACGGACTCCGAGACAAACGGGACACCTCATTTAATCACAATGGGCGTCTAGATGATAATAACTGATACTGAACTCAAGACTATGAATTTCTATATCAAAGGCAATATTCGAAAAGGCGTATCGAGGTGACTCACTTCTGCACCTATGTACAGACTGAAACCCCGCCGAACAAAGCAGACCGTGTTTCGGTCTCTGGGGCGGTGTTTGTTTATAGGAAATCCGATGCATTTTTTTCTTTTTTTTTTGACTTGGCAAACCTTCAATGCTTGTGTGTTTTGGTACCTGCCGCGGATCTGGAGGCGTAGCTCTCCGCAGTATAACAGCAAGTGCAGTGGGAGGTACCTCTACTTGCTCAGGGTCCGACCGCAGTCAGAAGCGGGACAGAGCAGGCGAGGCTAGACACTGCAGTCCGCAAGATCGAGCATTTAATTAACTCTCGAGACATTTGACCAAGAACCTACACATCGCACCTCTCTGGAAAATTGCTTCTTTTTTTTTTTTATCGAAAAGGAGAGGCTTGAATCTGGGCTTTCACGTGAGTTGATTTAAAATCATTTATAGTCTACTGGACCACTGCTATTCGAAGTCAAACACTGGGCCAAACTGACGCATTCAACCCGGAAAGTTTTCAACACTATCGGAATTTAGCTATGTATATTTCCCCTTATATTCAACATATGTGTCAATAACTTTCTAAAAGTGTATTGTATTACGCGAATAGTCAGTTGATTGCGGAGTTTGGATGCCGTTTGATGCTGGGATTAGACATCGGTCTGCGCAGAGCCTTGGTACCCATAGAATGGGTCATCAGTTTTCTCAGCGGGGCGCCCAGATTAACTGGGGTTTATTCACTGAGCCGCCTGGCTGTCACGCAGAAACCCGGGTACCTGATAAGGAATGTGGTTTGTTTTCTGGTCTGATTAACAACTCCAAATAATGGGGTTTGTGTAACGTTAGCCCTTCACTCAGCGCAAGGCGGATTCAGGTTGAGCATAGCCGTAATGACAGTTAAACCCGTCAAGTCTAACTTCTTTAACCATCATCGTGTCTATTCTCTTATAGAGCCACACTGAATTATCCGTTAAGGCTGTCAGGTTTATGTTGTACCCTCTGCTACTCTTGGCAGGTTATAGATGCGTTTTGCGCCACAAAAGGCTTTGCAGAGAGTCTCGCGCTTTCACTATGGTGGATTAGAACGTGATTGCACCCCTGCGTGCGTAGTCCGATGTTAGGGATTATTACTTGATCTTATAACCACTAAACTAGGCTACCTGTCAATGCCATATGGAGTACTCATATTGTGTGCGTTGTTTGTGTACAAACTTTTGTGAAACCTTTTCTACAATGAGAGATGGAGAAAGAGCGATTAGTGCCCTGTAACTGTTTGTGTGGTGTGAGTGAGTGAGTGAGTGAGTGAGTGAGTGAGTGAGTGAGTGTGTGTGTGTGTGTGTGTGTGTGTGTGTGTGTGTGTGTGAGTGAGTAAATGAGTGTGTGTGTGTGTGTGTGTGTCAGTGTGTGTGTGTGTGTGTGTGTGTGTGTGTGTGAGAGAGAGAGAGAGAGAGAGAGAGAGAGTGAGTGAGTGAGTGAGTGAGTGAGTGTGTGTGTGTCAGTGTGTGAGTGTCAGTGTGTGTGTGTGTGTGTGTGAGAGAGAGAGAGAGATAGTAAGTGTGTGTGTGTCAGTGTGTGAGTGTCAGTGTGTGTGTGTGTGTGTGTGTGTGTGAGAGAGAGAGAGAGAGCGAGAGAGAGAGAGAGAGAGAGAAAGTGTGTGTGTGTGTGAGTGTCAGTGTGTGTGTGTGTGTTTGTGTGTGTGTGCTCTTGTGTGTGTGTTTTATCAGGTGGTTGGAGTGTGAAGGGGATGATGGTTCAGAGATGTGTGGGATGAGTCGGCACCTGAGGTGGTTTAACATACAATAGAGGAGCTCTAGAGAGACTATAGAGACTGGGTGTGAGGTTCAGCTCCAGGAACACAGCCCCCCTTCACCAGAGACCCCTGAGGCTGGGGGGGGGGGGGGTCAAGAGGCTGGGGGGTCAACTGGCAGTGCTGTGGTCAGGGCTGTCTGCGCTCAATATAGTACGATGACGGAGACAATCATCTGAGACTAGAGATAGGCATATTATATACAGCAGCAGCGCTATGGACATAGCTATGTACTGTACTGATGCTGTAGGCTACCGTACCGTACAGGCATGCACACACCGAGGCACGTCCTAAGAGGTGGGCGATGAAGTGCTATTGCACTAATTGTATTCGTCGATTGTAAGTTCGTATGATGTCCTTGTTGTCTGCGCGCTATCACTGTTCTTGTATTTTTGTGTACTTAAAATTTCCCCCTAGGGGAATCATTAAAGTATCTATCTATCTATCTATCTATCTATCTATCTATCTATCTATCTATCTATCTATCTATCTATCTATCTATCTATCTATCTATCTATCTATCTATCTATCTATCTATCTATCTATCTATCTATCTATCTATCTATCTATCTTTCTATCTACCTATCTATGTTCTGTGGGGGGGCCAGGGAGGCCATCACTGCCACATGATCAAAGGACTGCGTAGTCATAACGACAAAATAACGTCATCTGACTACATCTGAGACTCATAATAGACATGATATAACCAGGGTTTTATACAACTATACTGACTGCACTCACACACACGGACAGACACACACATACAAAGTCAATCAAGTCACAGAATCATGCATTTAGGGAGGGAACACACACACATACAGTCATAAACACACACACACACACACACACACACACACACACACACACACACACACACAGCTGTTCTAAGCGGTCGCATTTCACAGTACTCTCGCCTGCTGTGTTAGCCAGCGGTCGGTCAGTGACCTAGCGTTAACCATGGTCTGACCGCGTCTAAAGGGTTAAACTGAAGCCATTAACTGAAGGCGTTAACGAAAGCTTGAAACCCCTCTGCCTCCCCACGCCCCTCTCTGGCGGCCAGCAAGACAGGTTGGCTGGGAGGAACAGCAGGGATTTAATCAAGAACCGGGTCTGACCCCTGGCCCCTGACACTAGGGCTGTTAAGACAGTGAGAGTGAGAGAGACAGCCAGGCGGCCAATCAGATCGAGACATCCTGGAGGGTCAGAGGTCAAGGGGCTACGCTGTTGACCTGAACACCTCAGAGGAGACAGCCTATATTTTACTGGTGGCATGAACCTCTGTGTATGTGTGTGTGTGTGTGTGTTTATGACTGTATGTGTGTGTGTTCCCTCCCTAAATGCATGATTCTGTGACTTGATTGACTTTGTATGTGTGTGTCTCTCCGTGTGTGTGAGTGCAGTCAGTATAGTTGTATAAAACCCTGGTTATATCATGTCTATTATGAGTCTCAGATGTAGTCAGATGACGTTATTTGTCGTTATGACTACGCAGTCCTTTGATCATGTGGCGGTGATGGCCTCCCTGGCCCCTCGCTCCATTCCTCGACCAGCAAGGAACCATGGGAAAATGTTTCTGTGTGATGAGGAGAGCAAGATGGGAAAACATTCTTTAAAGTGGCATCAGGTTCTCTCCCCCCATTCTGAGACATATTCTAAATTAGGAATGATGGGAACGCCGCAGAAATATACGATGTTTGTCTTACATGCACACAACCAACGCAAACACACACACCAACACACACACACACCAACACACACACACTCACACACACACTCACACTCACACACACATATTGTTTGTCTTCCAGATCCTGTTTCCTTGTTACTCTTATGCTCTCTGTGCTCGTGGTACTAATGTGAACAACTATACCCCCCCTCCCCCGCCCCACCCCCGCCTGACTGAACATCAGACATCCTCAATCATCACACAGCGCAGTGACGCGATCCTCTCTGACCTCACGCGGTCGTGTTTACCCGCAGTTCATCTAACCTAGATGCTCTGGGCTCTGGCTCCCCGCCCTGCTGCTGTGTGTTTTAGTAGCTAGCGCGCTGATTGGATCTCAAAACATAGTCTGGGCTTTGTCTCACTCCATTTTCCATGAGCTTGCTCGATCGTCTCGTTGACACAGGTCAGGGAAGAGTTTTTACAGTTCACTTAGGCCCTCCGGCTGAACTGTATTTTTTTTTTTTTTTGCTTCCCTCTGGAAAATGAGGGGTAGGATGATTATGTACATCCTCCCCTCCATTCCTCTCTGGAAAGCGCATTGTGTTGCCTCTGTGTATGAAATGCGCTACACAAATAAAATGTGATATGATATGATTTGATTTGATTTGTTTGTTGTGTGTGAGAGGCCCTGCTGTTCGTAGGCTGTCAGGGACACTCAGGGAATGGTCAGGACAGACTGGTCAGTTGGTGACCGGTTAATGAAGAACGAATGGGACTGGACTTTCTGAGGAGAAATTCCTGTCTGAGATGGAGTGAGTGGAGGTCTGAGCAGTTGTTTTCTGGTCTCCGCAGGTCACGTCTCTGGTGTGCTCCCTGAGGTCCTTCAGCCTCAGCCTTGTGGAGATCTGTCTCCTCCCGGTGGGGGGTCCCTCTCCGTACTCCTCCCCTCCAGGCCTGTCCTCTGCCGAGAGCGGTGGGACAACTCTCTCTCCTCTCCTCTCCTCTCCTCTCCTCTCCTCTCCTCTCCTCTCCTCTCCTCTCCTCTCCTCTCCTCTCCTCTCCTCTCCTCTCCTCTCCTCTCCTCTCCTCTCCTCTCCTCCAGACCTCTGTCTCACTTCCCAGTCCTGTCCTGTCCTCTCCCCCCAGGCAGAGATGAGTCTGAGCACCAGTGAGATGGCCGAGCTCTGGGACTCGCTGGGCGACCTGAACCTGAACCTGACGTTGAGCGGCGAGCTGGAGAACGTGACCCGGGTGGAGGTGACGGGCTGCGCCATGGCGTTCCACCGTGGCGCCCTGCTCTACTCCATGTGCGTCCTCTACGTCTTCATCTTCGTGGTCGGCCTGGCCGCCAACGCCCTCGTCCTCTGGGTCAACGTCCGGGCCAACGACCCCGCCTCCGCCCGCCACGAGACCCACCTGTACATCGCCCACCTGGCGGTGGCGGACCTGTGCGTGTGCGCCACGCTGCCCGTGTGGGTGACCTCACTGGCGCAGCAGGGCCACTGGCCGTTCGGCGAGACGGCGTGCAAGCTCACCCACCTGCTGTACTCC